>NW_026897856.1:0-38621 GCF_033153095.1 Gastrolobium bilobum | reverse complement strand
CCGAGTATATCCGATAGGTTTTCACTAGAGAAGATTCAAAGGTAACTCCACCTGTCTCGATGCAGTTGTTTCTCGTTGAGGAAATTACACTTTGCATTTATACTCTTATGCATTTTTTGTCACGGTGATTTGACTTCTTATCCATGTGGGGGATTGTTGGAATTTATATATATATATATATAAAAATTGTATAGACAATCTATTGGTTATGAATAAGAAGTTTGGTAGTGAAAAGGTGTGCCTTTTCGTCGACAAACAGATGTATCTTTTCATCCTAAACGATGTGTTGTTTCATCCTAATGGACATGTTGTTTCATCCTAACGGACATGTTGTTTCATCCTTGAATGGGTGTCTTTTCGTGTTGAACGAATGTGTCTTTTCGTGTCGAACGAATGTGTCTTTTCGTGTCCAACGGATGTGTTGTTTCGTCATCGAATAGGTGCCTTTTGGAACGTGACTTTACGTTGTCTATAAATAGACACTGACACCTTCATAAAATGGATCCAATTTTTCTGCACTGAAACTCTGCCGAAATTTTTCTCCTTCCGGTTTTGCATGTTCCTTTTCATACTCCGGTGTAGTTTCCTCTGGCATTTTGTTGTGTTCGTTTGGGCTGTTGACTGGTAGTGCCGCCACTCTTCAGACGAAATCCGTTCTATCCTAGGAGACAAGTGTCCATCTACCTTAGGCATCAGTGAGGGGACAAATTGTCAAGGAGACACGTGATATCCTTCTGATTTTGCATATCTGATTCATCATTCTGTCTTTCTCTAATACCTGACAAGTAAGTCTATTTTTTTTAATTGTTTATAATTGCACAGTGATAATTCTGATCATCTACCTCCTCCTCTGCTTTATACATGGGTTCAAACCTCTCAGTGATTTAACATCACCCACTGTCTTCAATAACAAATTAATCACACACTAAACTTAAACAACTATTAAGCTCCTCTTATATACTTTTTAAAAGCAGAGGCAAAGTAATAATACTGAGTGAACTGAAACTGAGCTTCTAAGATTCATTCAGTTATAAAAAACTTATCACTACAAACAAAAGTAACAATATAGATACAATGAATAAACCATAGACTATAGAGCACAAACAAATACATGACGTACAGTATTAATAATGAGGATTTAAGAAAAAATAAAGGTAAGGTATGGTATGGTATGGTATGGTATGGTATCGGAAGTTACCTTATCCTCAGCAGCAAGTAAAGGAAGATTTTTGGGAAGAATCTCAACTCAAGAGGCTCAGAGTCGGGTGCCATCAAGAGGAGAAATGCCTCTGTTCAGTGTCTTTTTTGAGCTGAGCTACAAATACAAATAAAAATACATGTTTTATGGTCGCTGAAACAAAAAGAAAAAAGAAAAAAACGCAATAACACACTTAAAATAAAAGGTAGAACCAACGAAATGAAATGAAATGAAATAAAAGCAGAGGCGGAAGAAAGTTCCTTTCCTGTGAGTTGAGGAGCTGCTTGTAGTTGGTAGCTTATCTTGTTGAACAAGATCTTCAACAGTATTGTTATTGAGAGAAGAGAAGAGAAGGGGGCTAGGCTTAGGGTTTTTCTTTGGTGGAGAAGAGAGAGAGAGAGAGAAGAAAGAGAGGAATGAGTGAGTGTTATTAAATTAAATCCCGCCCAATTTTAGATGAAAAATCTTTGAAAATTGTAAATTGTAAATTTGTGATCTGAGATGAGACTGCATCTGCATGTTTCGGATTATGCATTGAGAGGTGAGAGAGACTAAGAGCAATGGTTGGTTATTTTGATCAGTTTTGTTTTGGCCCAATCCAATCCATCTTTAATTAATTATAATAAAACTTTAAATTATAATATTTGCGCTGAAATCAAATTATTATAGATTACCTGCTAAAAAGCGCGCGCGTGGTCAAGTGTCCAAAGCACATTACATTGATTTGCATTGGAGAGGGCCACACTTGACTTGACAATCAGACACTACACTACACTGAGTAAAAGCAATGCAATGAATGGACTTGGGTCGGGTGTTATTTTCAGCAGCATCATCTTTGTTTTGTTTTGTTTTGGGCTCAATCCAATCCAAATATCCAATCCATCTTTGTTTTGTCACTTACATACACCGAGGAGGGAGGGATTTCTTAATTCTAAATAAATAAATGTTAATTAAAATGCTAATTAATATATCTGATTCTATATCCTATACTATACTACCGTAGAAGGAGGAGGGGGAATAAATTATTATTATTAACCACTCAATGAAAGAATTAAATTATAGAACAGTTTCGGATCTTAAAAAAAATTATTTAGAAAGTATCTCATAGACTTTCTTTTACATAGAGGGCCTATAAACTTACAGGCCGACCTATTTTATATTATTTATTTTAAATTAAATATATAAATTATTATTTTAATGGTTTTGAATAATAAAATTATATTATTTTAATTATTTTCTTTAATTCTTGAACGTCTTGTAGGCTTAAACAGGCTAACAAGTCTATGTCAAGAATTTTGTTTTTTAAATATACGTCATGCTAAATTTATAATTTGAGCGTGCACAAGTTAACGAATCTGGCCATGCCTAAAGTATTTTACATGTGTCTGACCTATTTAAGCTAAAGCCTATCTCTATCCAGCCTATTTACACCCCCTACTTTTAACAATGGTTTTTCGTTGTTGATTAAATGTGAGTACTATAAACATGCTTTTAACGTTGGTTTGCCCGCCCCGCCCCGCCACCAACCCGCCAAAAACGGGACAGGGCGGGTTAACCCGCCATTAAATATGGGTGGGAAAGGTCAACCCACCAACCTGTCAATTAAAAAAATAAATAATTAAAATTTAAAAATAAATTATATTTTATTAATTTTTCTAATATTATTTTATTTTATTTCACACTTCTTTTAATTTTTCTCAATCTCAATCTTAAATGTGTACTAATATTTGTCAAAACATTCTTTAGGAACTCATTCGTCTCCATATAAAGATAACATTTGTCATAAATAAAATTGTTATTCTTTATTTTTTCTAAGAAGTACTAATGTAAAAAAAAATGGATATCACAAAAATTTAATGACAAATGAAATACTACTTAATTGTAAAATATATATATATATGTAACCCGACGGGTCAACCCGTTTTGACCCACTTCTAGGCGGGGCGGGTTGAAGTGGGTTGGTGGGTTGAAAATCTCAACCCAACTCGTCCCGTTTTGGCGGGTTGACCCGCCGGGCAGTGGCGGAGCCACGTTGTGGCCTACTGTTGCCTTGGCACTGGCTTATTTAGCCACGTTCATTTAGCTACATTTGAAAAGTAGCAAATTCTGTTCAATTTTTTTGAAAATTAGCCACGTTTTGGTCGTAGCCAAAGAACCGTAGCTATTTGGGCACTAGCTGAATTTTTTGACACTTGCTAACATGTCATGCTGGCTCCGCCACTGCCGTCGTGCTCAACCCATATTGTCACCCCTAAATTTACATATAAAGTAGAGTCATCAAAACAGGCTATCTCTTCCTGTTAGGCCCTAGCTCGCACGAGTTAAGGCAAAAAATCCTACAAATAAAAAAGCCTGCATGAGCCAAAAACTTATATAATCCCACGAGATAGGGTCTGTCCACGAGCCAAGATTTCATATAAGTCAATCATTTGTCATTAATTAAAATTATGACAGTAGCAAACAGGCATCACCAAAACCTTATCTGAAATTTCCATCCCTGATCCATCTACCGCTCCCAACTTCTACACTATATAATCAACTATAATGGAAAGAACAAAAAATCTTTACGTAATCCTCCAACACAAGCAATCAATGAGATAAAAAAAACCATGTTGTCATATAATTGAATGGAAATTGATTTCTCCGGAGAAACTATTCCCCTATTACAGACTCATAAAAATGTCTCATCCATCTTTTTTCTTTAATATAATGAGTCCCGTATATTTAATGGGTATGCAGAAGAGGAATAATTTCTTATGCAACATGAGAAACTAGGAAAACTATTGCCACTTTGTTATTCCTCACTTTAACATAAATTCGTTACATTAATTATGCATTTGCTACTTTAGAGTAATAACCAACAAAATAGCTTTAGGCTTCTTTTCAATGGTATGAGATTCACCATTATTGCCTTTATTTTATTTAGCTGTTGATTTCATTAGCAATTTTCGTCTAGCTTCTTTCCTTTGTCATTATTTTCTATCATCCCACCATAGCGGAATGTGGTTGACCCAATTCGCAATTCAACATATAGCTATGAGTTATGAAAGTGCTTGATGAAGTTGAGGTGAAAGTAAAGGATGGGGACAGTGAATTCATAAAATATCTCTGTCCTTTGCAGAATCTGCATCATCGAAATTCAAAACTTAGATAGAAATATAAACCATCCAAATGGAAAAATAAAAGGACGTTTGAAAAATAAACACCAAAAATGAGAAAGATCATATGGCAGATAGTAGGGGTGTTAACAGGCCGAGCCGAGCCGAGCTTTGATCTTAACGGGCTAAGCCTGTATTTAAACGTGTCAGACTGGCCTTAGCCTGTTACCTGTTACGAATATAATATTAGCCTGTGGCCTGGTTCGTTTACAAAAAAAAAAAAGCCTATCACAAGCCTGTGGCCTGTTTATTTATTAAAAATAAAAACCTTACATTCCAATTTGTAGCCGTATTCAGCCCATTAATCATGCACTGATATGTATTTTTTTGTAAGAAAATAATAGTTGTTTCTTTTATAATAAAAAACATTAATATTAAAAAATCAAAATAACAACATCACCTTTACTTTATTTCACGTTGCTTTTCCTTAATTTTCTTCCACATTCTATATTTTTTACATTAAATTTTCTTCCACATTTCTTAATATTCTAGATTTTTTACACTAGATTTGAACCCCACCAGTAAATTTTCTTCCACATTTTACATTAATTTTTCTTCCACGGTCGCCGCCATAAGCATCATTATAAGCCGTGGAATCCGCATGGCTTATAAAAATAGATGATGCACATGACTTAGATCGGGGAGAAGAGATAGAGCAGAGACAGAAAACTGAGAAAATGATGTTGAAATGATTAATATAAAAATATAAAAAATAAATAAATTTAATGTATACGGGCCAGCCTCCAAGGCTTCAAGGCCGAGCTTGGCAATGAAAGCCTGAGGCCTTTTAATGTATTGCGAAAAAAACGAAAGAAAGAAAGAAAGAACCATTAATATTTAAAAAATAAATAAAATGGAAAACCCACATATCTAAATATATCCAATGTTAGTTTTGTTAAATAAAACACCAACTGAAAAAACTAACAAACTCAACTAGACAAAATCAAAAAACAAAAAAACCAGTTAATAGTCCAGTAATAAGATGTCTGGGCAGACAGAAACAAAAGCACACAATCGAACATCCACTGTATTATCAAGAAAAAAAAGAAACGAAATCGAAAGAAAAGAAAAGCAAGAACATAATGGAAAAGCCACACCCTTAATATTGCCAGAATAATAAAGAAAAAGAAAGAAAGAAACATATATTTCATATGGTATTGACAAAAGACAAGCCACACCCTCAATCTCTATTTTCAAGAAAAAAAAAGGAAAGGAAAGAACACAGTCGAATATCAGCAAGAAACCCACATACTCAATCTTTTCAAGCAAGAAATATCAGCATATAATCAAACATTTCAAGAAAAAAAAGAAAAGAAAAGAAAAGAAAAGAAAGGGCAGAAGTACCATACCTAGGTAATGACACCTTTGTAGGAGTGTTGCCAAACAATACAGGCTGGTTGGGTCATCATCTCCCATTGCATCCCATCTCCCATATTCATTCTCATCTTCTTCCATCATCTCAGCTTCATCCTCATCTTCATCCTCTTCCATCTTCTCATCTTCATCCTCATCTACTTGCATCCCATCTCCCATTGCATCCCATCTCCCATATTCATCCTCATCTTCTTCCACCATCTCAGCTTCATCCTCATCTTCATCCTCTTCCATCTTCTCAGCTTCATCCTCATCTTCATCCTCTTCTACTTGCATCCCATCTCCCATTGCATCCCATCTCCCATATTCATCCTCATCTTCTTCCATCATCTCAGCTTCATCCTCATCTTCATCTTCATCTTCTCAGCTTCATCCTCTTCTACTTGCATCCCATCTCCCATTGCATCCCATCTCCCATATTCATCCTCATCTTCTTCCATCATCTCAGCTTCATCCTCATCTTCATCCTCTTTCATCTTCTCAGTTTTTTCATCATATTCAACATGATGAAAAACCAACATGTTATCATTCCAATCGAAACCATAGATATTTAAAAAATAAATAAAATAGAAAACCCACATATCTAAATATATCCAATGTTAGTTTTGTTAAATAAAACACCAACTGAAAAAACTAACAAACTCAACTAGACAAAATCAAAAAACAAAAAAACCAGTTAATAGTCCAGTAATAAGATGTCTGGGCAGACAGAAACAAAAGCACACAATCGAACATCCACTGTATTATCAAGAAAAAAAAGAAACGAAATCGAAAGAAAAGTAAAGCAAGAACATAATGGAAAAGCCACACCCTCAATATTGCCAGAATAATAAAGAAAAAGAAAGAAAGAAACATATATTTCATATGGTATTGACAAAAGACAAGCCACACCCTCAATCTCTATTTTCAAGAAAAAAAAAAGGAAAGGAAAGAACACAATCTAATATCAGCAAGAAACCCACATACTCAATCTTTTCAAGCAAGAAATATCAGCATATAATCAAACATTTCAAGAAAAAAAGAAAAGAAAAGAAAAGAAAAGAAAGGGCAGAAGTACCATACCTAGGTAATGACACCTTTGTAGGAGTGTTGCCAAACAATACAGGCTGGTTGGGTCATCATCTCCCATTGCATCCCATCTCCCATTGCATCCCATCTCCCATATTCATCTTCTTCTTCTTCCATCATCTCAGCTTCCTCCTCATCTTCATCCTCTTCCATCTTCTCATCTTCATCCTCATCTACTTGCATCCCATCTCCCATTGCATCCCATCTCCCATATTCATCCTCATCTTCTTCCATCATCTCAGCTTCATCCTCATCTTCATCCTCTTCCATCTTCTCAGCTTCATCCTCATCTTCATCCTCTTCTACTTGCATCCCATCTCCCATCTCCCATATTCATCCTCATCTTCCATCATCTCAGCTTCATCCTCATCTTCATCCTCTTCCATCTTCTCAGCTTCATCCTCTTCTACTTGCATCCCATCTCCCATTGCATCCCATCTCCCATATTCATCCTCATCTTCTTCCATCATCTCAGCTTCATCCTCTTTCATCTTCTCAGCTTTTTCATCATATTCAACATGATGAAAAACCAACATGTTATCATTCCAATCGAAACCATAGATATTTAAAAAATAAATAAAATAGAAAACCCACATATCTAAATATATCCAATGTTAGTTTTGTTAAATAAAACACCAACTGAAAAAATTAACAAACTCAACTAGACAAAATCAAATTTACAAAATTAAAAAACAAAAAAACCAGTTAATAGTCCAGTAATATGATGTCTGGGAAGACAGAAACAAAAGCATACAATCGAACATCCACAGTTATCAAGAAAAAAAATAAAACGAAATCAAAAGAAAAGAAAAGCAAGAACATAATGGAAAAGCCACACCCTCAATATTGCCAGAATAATAAAGAAAAAGAAAGAAAGAAACATATATTTCATATGGTATTGACAAGCAACTGTTGACAAGCCACACCCTCAATCTTCTATTTTCAAGAAAAAAAAAGAAACATACTGTATTTTCAAGAAAAGAAAAAAGAAAAGAAAAACGAAATCAAAAGAAAAGAAAAGCAAGAACATAATGGAAAAGCCACACCCTCAATATTGTCAGAATAATAAAGAAAAAGAAAAAAAGAAACATATATATTTCGTATGGTATTGACAAGCAACTGTTGACAAGCCACACCCTCAATCTTCTATTTTCAAGAAAAAAAAAGAAACATACTGTATTTTCAAGAAAAGAAAAAAGAAAAGAAAAAAGAACACAGTCGAATATCAGCAAGAATATGATGTCTGGGCAGACAGAAACAAAAGCATACAATCGAACATCCACAGTTATCAAGAAAAAAAAGAAACGAAATCAAAAGAAAAGAAAAGCAAGAACATAATGGAAAAGCCACACCCTCAATATTGCCAGAATAATAAAGAAAAAGAAAGAAAGAAACATATATATTTCGTATGGTATTGACAAGCAACTGTTGACAAGCCACACCCTCAATCTTTTATTTTCAAAAAAAAAAAAAAACATACTGTATTTTCAAGAAAAGAAAAAAGAAAATAAAAACGAAATCAAAAGAAAAGAAAAGCAAGAACATAATGGAAAAGCCACACCCTCAATATTGCCAGAATAATAAAGAAAAGGAAAGAAAGAAACATATATTTCATATGGTATTGACAAGCAACTATCGACAAGCCACACCCTCAATCTTCTATTTTCAAGAAGAAAAAAGAAACATACTGTATTTTCAAGAATAGAAAAAAGAAAAGAAAAAAGAACACAGTCGAATATCAGCAAGAAATATCAGGAAGAAACCCACATACTCAATCTTTTCAAGCAAGAAATATCAGCACATAATCAAACATTTTCAAGAAAAAAAGAAAATAAAAAAGAAGAAAAGAAAGGGCAGAAGTAACATACCTAGGTATTGACACCTTTGTAGGAGTGTTGCCAAACAATACAGGCTGGTTGGGTCATCATCTACTTGCATCCCATCTCCCATATTCACCAATTCCAATCTCTTGATAAAACAATCCAAGAACAAGAGAAAGTAACAAGCAAGAACAAGAGAAAGAAACTAGGAAACCCAAAGAAACCAAGAAAACTTTAAGAAGGAGTGAAAACAGAGAAAGAAACCCTAAGAAAACCTTAAGAAAACAGAGAAAGAAAATTGGCTTTACTAAATGCTAACATCTTTTAAACAAGAGTAACAGAAGAAAGCTTGAGAAGAAGCATTTACAAAGACCTTAATCTAGATGACTTTAAAGAAACTTTGGTTATTGATACCACCATTTAGAAAAAAATTCAACAGACGCTTAAACGAGGATTAAAATGCAATGAACATTATTTACCCCTCCCCACCCCCCCCCCCCCCCAAAAAAAAAAAACAGAAATGCAAAGAAGATTGAGAGAAGACAATCTTAGAGTTCTATTGGTTGTGTCCCCACAATCACGTCATAATACAGAATGAAGAAGAGGTACTTACTTACCAGAGAGGTGACTACTTCAGTTGTTTGATGAAATACTTCTGAGGGATCTACACCACAGAACACTGGCAGGACCTTGGTATATTTGGTTCTGCTCCGCTCCATTATTACCTCCTTAAAACATTTCCAGAGAAAATAGTGTTTGGAAATGTTTTGAGAAAACAATAACATAAACACTATTTTGAAATGCCTCATCATTATCATGTAAAAAAACACTAGTTGTTTGTTGGGTGCACATGCAAAGAAGAGAGTGGTTCTGATCTGTAATATAATGGGGTAGGTGGTGGCGGTTTCGGTGAACTGAAGACAATGGATCTATGGAAGTGAAATGAGAGTCCAAAGATAATGTAAAGTGAGAGAGAATGGACAGATCACAGCAATAAGTTTTTGAGAAAGGTGAAAGAGAGAGACACGTAGAGATAGAAAGGTAGGAAGCGGAAAAGCTCAAGAGAGAAGAGTGGACGCAAAAAAATAAAAGCAAGCTCTCTTGTCAAATCACAACTTTCACATTAGGTGAAATGAGGACTGACAAAAGCAATTAATGGCTCTGATCTCTGATCAACAGAACAGTAGTATCTCTCTCCTATTCCCCAAATAAACTTTAATCTCATACTACCATCCTTATAAACAAGAGAATACATCGATATCAGGAGCAAGGGACTCTCTCTGTAGGGAAAAAGCGAAAGACTATGCATGACACCAGAGATTATAAACTACACAATAGGTGAATGAATAATACAGGGCTACACAGCACAGCTAGATAGTTTTAATATAATAATTAATGGAGTCATAGCAGCAGGGATTTTAACTACAATTGTTTAAAATTAAAAAAAAATGATATACTATTTAATATGTTTAGAATTTAAAAAAAATAATAATAATATTCTTCCTTCAATCTTTATTAATAATTTGATAATATCACACTATCATTTTTGGAAAGAAAAAAGATTCAAAATTCCATAAGAAGCCAAGTTTTTGAGAAAGGTGAAAGAGAGAGACACGTATAGAAAGGTAGGAAGTGGAAAAGCTCAGGAGAGATGCAAGGAACCAAATAAAGCTCTCTTGTCAAATCACAAATTAGGTGCTCTGAGGATCTGACTCTGACTCTGATCTCTGATCAACAGAACAGTAGTCTAGCATCTCTCCTATTCCCCAAATAAAGTAACACAAACAGCGCAATTAAACTTCAATCTTATTAAGAAATTTTTCAAATTCATTTATTTATTTATTTTCTTCTCTTTAAATTAATCACACACTAAACTTAAACAACTATTAATTAACCTCCTCTTATATACATGCATGTTTTTAAAAGCAGAGGCAAAAAGTAATAATACTGAGTGAACCGAAACAGAGCTTCTAAGATTCATTCAGTTATATATAAGAAACTTAACACTACAAACAAAAGTAATAATACAGACAGATACAATGAATGAACCATCATAGAGCACAAACAAATATACATACATGACACGTACAGTATTAATAATGAGGATTTAAGAAAAAATAAAGGTATGGCATGGTATGGAGGGGAAGTTACCTTATCCTCAGCATTCAGCAGCAAGTAAAGGAAGATTATTGAGAAGAATCTCAACTCAAGAGGCTCAGTGTCGGGGGCCATCAAGAGGACTAGCTCAGAAATGCCTCTGTTCAGTGTCTTTTTTGAGCTGAGCTACAAATACAAAAAGAAATACATGTTTTATGGTCGCTGAAACAAAAAAAAAGAAAGAAAAAAACGCAATAACACACTTAAAATAAATGGAAGAACCAATGAAATGAAATGAAAGCAGAGGCGAAAGAAAGTTCCTTTCCTGTGAGTTGAGCTGCTGCTTGTAGTTGGTAGCTTATCTTGTTGAACAAGATCTTCAACAGTATTGTTATTGTGAGTTGAGCTGAGCATCGGCCAAAGGTAACCACCATTTTTGTGATTTGATTGAAAGAAAGAAAGAAAACTTGAAGAAGAACATTCATTCAAGTCAGATTGAATGAATCGTTTGTTTAGAAGGAAGAGAAGATAACGAAAAGAAAAGGTAACCAACCATTTTTGTGATTTGATTGAAGGGTGAGAAGAGAAGAGAAGAGGGGGCTTAGGGATTTTCTTTGGTGGAGAAGAGAGAGAGGGAGAAGAAAGAGAGGAATGAGTGAGTGTAATTAAATTAAATCCCGCCCAATTAAATTACATTTTTTACGTTTAAGCTAGATGCCAGTGAAAATTAAAATTAAACAATGAAAACATATATGTACGAGTAAACAAGAGAATACATCGATATCAGTAGCAAGGACTATCTTTGGGGGAAAAGATACAAGGATTATAGACTACAGAATAGGTGAATGAATGATACAGTGGTACACAGCACAGCTAGATAGTTCTAATATAATAACACTATCATTTTTTGGAAACAAAAAAAGCTTCAAAATTCCCTAAGAAGCCAAGATTTTGAGAAAGTGAAAGAGAGAGACACGTACAGAGAGAGAGAGAAAGGTAGGAGCTCAGGAGAGAAGCAAGGAAGCAAAAAAAAGAAGAAGTGCGCAATTAATAACCAATAAAGCTCTCTTGTCAAATCACAACATTAGGTGCTCTGAGGATCTGACTCTGATCTTCGATCAACAGAACAGTAGTCTAGCATCTCTCCTATTCCCTAAATAAAGTAACACAAACATCACAATTAAACTTCAATCTTATTAAGAAATTTTTCAAATCCATTTTTTTATTTATTTTCTTCTCTTTAAATTAATCACACACTAAACTTAAACAACTATTAAGCTCCTCTTATATACTTTTTAAAAGCAGAGGCAAAGTAATAATACTGAGGGAACTGAAACTGAGCTTCTAAGATTCATTCAGTTATAAAAAACTTATCACTACAAACAAAAGTAACAATACAGATACAGAATAAACCATAGACTATAAAGCACAAACAAATACATGACGTACAGTATTAATAATGAGGATTTAAGAAAAAATAAAGGTATGGCATGGTATGGAGGGGAAGTTACCTTATCCTCAGCATTCAGCAGCAAGTAAAGGAAGATTATTGAGAAGAATCTCAACTCAAGAGGCTCAGTGTCGGGGGCCATTAAGAGGACTAGCTCAGAAATGCCTCTGTTCAGTGTCTTTTTTGAGCTGAGCTACAAATACAAAAAGAAATACATGTTTTATGGTCGCTGAAACAAAAAAAAAGAAAGAAAAAAAATGCAATAACACACTTAAAATAAATGGAAGAACCAATGAAATGAAATGAAAGCAGAGGCGAAAGAAAGTTCCTTTCCTGTGAGTTGAGCTGCTGCTTGTAGTTGGTAGCTTATCTTGTTGAACAAGATCTTCAACAGTATTGTTATTGTGAGTTGAGCTGAGCTTGATTGAAGAGAAGAGAAGAGAAGAGAAGGGGGCTAGGCTTAGGGTTTTTCTTTGGTGGAGAAGAGAGAGAGAGAGAGAGAGAGAGAGAGAAGAAAAAGAGGAATGAGTGAGTGTTATTAAATTAAATCCCGCCCAATTTTAGATGAAAAATCTTTGAAAATTGTAAATTGTAAATTTGTGATCTGAGATGAGACTGCATCTGCATGTTTCGGATTATGCATTGAGAGGTGAGAGAGACTAAGAGCAATGGTTGGTTATTTTGATCAGTTTTGTTTTGGCCCAATCCAATCCATCTTTAATTAATTATAATAAAACTTTAAATTATAATATTTGCGCTGAAATCAAATTATTATAGATTACCTGCTAAATATTGATGAAAAACCAACATGTTATCATTCCAATCGAAACCAACATCTAAATATTGCGAGAAAAAAAAACAAAAGAAAGAAAGAAAGAACCATTAATATTTAAAAAATAAATAAAATGGAAAACCCAGATATATAAATATATCCAATGTTAGTTTTATTAAATAAAACACCAACTGAAAAAACTAGCAAACTCAACTAGACAAAATCAAAAAACAAAAAAACCAGTTAATAGTCCAGTAATAAGATGTCTGGGCAGACAGAAACAAAAGCACACAATCGAACATCCACTGTATTATCAAGAAAAAAAAGAAACGAAATCGAAAGAAAAGAAAAGCAAGAACATAATGGAAAAGCACACCCTCAATATTGCCAGAATAATAAAGAAAAAGAAAGAAAGAAACATATATTTCATATGGTATTGACAAAAGACAAGCCACACCCTCAATCTCTATTTTCAAGAAAAAAAAGGAAAGGAAAGAACACAATCAAATATCAGCAAGAAACCCACATACTCAATCTTTTCAAGCAAGAAATATCAGCATATAATCAAACATTTTCAAGAAAAAAAGAAAAGAAAAGAAAAGAAAAGAAAGGGCAGAAGTACCATACCTAGGTAATGACACCTTTGTAGGAGTGTTGCCAAACAATACAGGCTGGTTGGGTCATCATCTCCCATTGCATCCCATCTCCCATTGCATCCCATCTCCCATATTCATCCTCATCTTCTTCCATCATCTCAGCTTCATCCTCATCTTCATCCTCTTCCATCTTCTCATCTTCATCCTCATCTACTTGCATCCCATCTCCCATTGCATCCCATCTCACATATTCATCCTCATCTTCTTCTTTCATCTCAGCTTCATCCTCATCTTCATCCTCTTCCATCTTCTCAGCTTCATCCTCATCTTCATCCTCTTCTACTTGCATCCCATCTCCCATTGCATCCCATCTCCCATATTCATCCTCATCTTCTTCCATCATCTCAGCTTCATCCTCATCTTCATCCTCTTCCATCTTCTCAGCTTCATCCTCTTCTACTTCCATCCCATCTCCCATATTCACCCTCATCTTCTTCCATCATCTCAGCTTCATCCTCTTCCATCTTCTCAGCTTTTTCATCATCTTCAACATGATGAAAAACCAACATGTTATCATTCCAATCGAAACCATAGATATTTAAAAAATAAATAAAATAGAAAACCCACTTATCTAAATATATCCAATGTTAGTTTTGTTAAATAAAACACCAACTGAAAAAATTAACAAACTCAACTAGACAAAATCAAATTTACCAAATTAAAAAACAAAAAAACCAGTTAATAGACCAGTAATATGATGTCTGGGCAGACCGAAACAAAAGCATACAATCGAACATCCACAGTTATCAAGAAAAAAAAAGAAACGAAATCAAAAGAAAAGAAAAGCAAGAACATAATGGAAAAGCCACACCCTTAATATTGCCAGAATAATAAAGAAAAAGAAAGAAAGAAACATATATTTCATATGGTATTGACAAGCAACTGTTGACAAGCCACACCCTCAATCTTCTATTTTCAAGAAAAAAAAAGAAACATACTGTAATTTCAAGAAAAGAAAAAAGAAAAGAAAAAAAACACAGTCGAATATCAGCAAGAAATATCAGCAAGAATATGATGTCTGGGCAGACAGAAACAAAAGCATACAATCGAACATCCACAATTATCAAGAAAAAAAAAGAAACGAAATCAAAAGAAAAGAACAGCAAGAACATAATGGAAAAGCCACACCCTCAATATTGCCAGAATAATAAAGAAAGAGAAAGAAAGAAACATATATATTTTGTATGGTATTGACAAGCAACTGTTGACAAGCCACACCCTCAATCTTCTATTTTCAAGGAAAAAAAAGAAACATACTGTATTTTCAAGAAAAGAAAAAAGAAAAGAAAAACGAAATAAAAAGAAAAGAAAAGCAAGAACATAATGGAAAAGCCACACCCTCAATATTGCCAGAATAATAAAGAAAAAGAAAGAAAGAAACATATATTTCATATGGTATGGACAAGCAACTGTTGACAAGCCACACCCTCAATCTTCTATTTTCAAGAAAAAAAAAGAAACATACTGTGTTTTCAAGAAAATAAAAAAGAACACAGTCGAATATCAGCAAGAAATATCAGCAAGAAACCCACATACTCAATCTTTTCAAGCAAGAAATATCAGCACATAATCAAACATTTTCAAGAAAAAAAGAAAAGAAACGAGAAGAAAAGAAAGGGCAGAAGTAACATACCTAGGTATTGACACCTTTGTAGGAGTGTTGCCAAACAATACAGGCTGGTTGGGTCATCATCTACTTGCATCCCATCTCCCATATTCACCAATTCCATTGTCTTGATAAAACAATCCAAGAACAAGAGAAAGAAACAAGCAAGAACAAGAGAAAGAAACTAGGAAACCCAAAGAAACCAAGAAAACTTTAAGAAGGAGTGAAAACAGAGAAAGAAACCCTAAGAAAACCTTAAGAGAACAGAGAAAGAAACCCTAAGAAAACCTTAAGAAGAGTGAAAAGAGAGAAAGAAAATTTTTAATTTATATTTTTTGGCGGCAAAACTATGATGACCGTTGTATTCTCTTAACTCTTAACTCGTAAGTTATTTCCGTCCCTCTGAAGTTCTAATTTAGCTACTCTTAAAATTTATTATATTTACTAATTTATATTAGCTAATGTATATACATATTAAAAAATATGTGTGTGGATGGACAGCTGAAATTCATTTTAATTATTAAAAATATGAGACATGATTGGGTTGAGAAAAAATTAATCACAATATATATATATATATATATATATATATATATATAATTCATTATAGTTTGACTAATTACTTTGATTAATTTAATAAAAACACCCGCGATTCACACTAAAATAAATATAATCATAATAATATTTATTAAAAAATTGGCTTTACTAAATGCTAACATCTTTTAAACAATAGTAACAGAAGAAAGCTTGAGAAGAAGCATTTACAAAGACCTTAATCTAGATGACTTTAAAGAAACTTTGGTTATTTATACCACCATTTAGAAAAAAATTCAACGGACGCTTAAACGAGGATTAAAATGCAATGAACATTATTTACCCCCCCCCCCCCCCAAAAAAAAAAACAGAAATGCAAAGAAGATTGAGAGAAGACAGATCGCAGCAATAAGTTTTGGAGAAAGGTGAAAGAGAGAGACACGTAGAGATAGAAAGGTATGAAGCGGAAAAGCTCAAGAGAGAAGAGTGGACGCAAAAAAATAAAAGCAAGCTCTCTTGTCAAATCACAACTTTCACATTAGGTGAAATGAGGACTGACAAAAGCAATTAATGGCTCTGATCTCTGATCAACAGAACAGTAGTATCTCTCTCCTATTCCCCAAATAAACTTTAATCTCATACTACCATCCTTATAAACAAGAGAATACATCGATATCAGGAGCAAGGGACTCTCTCTGTAGGGAAAAAGCGAAAGACTATGCATGACACCAGAGATTATAAACTACAGAATAGGTGAATGAATGATACAGGGCTACACAGCACAGCTAGATAGTTTTAATATAATAATCAATGGAGTCATAGCAGCAGGGATTTTAACTACAATTGTTTAAAATTTAAAAAAAAAATGATATACTATTTAATATGTTTAGAATTTAAAAAAAAAAATAATAATATTCTTCATCTTCAATCTTTATTAATAATTTGATAATATCACACTATCATTTTTGGAAAGAAAAAAGATTCAAAATTCCATAAGAAGCCAAGTTTTTGAGAAAGGTGAAAGAGAGAGACACGTATAGAAAGGTAGGAAGTGGAAAAGCTCAGGAGAGATGCAAGGAACCAAATAAAGCTCTCTTGTCAAATCACAAATTAGGTGCTATGAGGATCTGACTCTGACTCTGATCTCTGATCAACAGAACAGTAGTCTAGCATCTCTCCTATTCCCCAAATAAAGTAACACAAACAGCGCAATTAAACTTCAATCTTATTAAGAAATTTTTCAAATTCATTTATTTATTTATTTTCTTCTCTTTAAATTAATCACACACTAAACTTAAACAACTATTAATTAACCTCCTCTTATATACATGCATGTTTTTAAAAGCAGAGGCAAAAAGTAATAATATTGAGTGAACCGAAACAGAGCTTCTAAGATTCATTCAGTTATATATAAGAAACTTAACACTACAAACAAAAGTAATAATACAGACAGATACAATGAATGAACCATCATAGAGCACAAACAAATATACATACATGACACGTACAGTATTAATAATGAGGATTTAAGAAAAAATAAAGGTATGGCATGGTATGGAGGGGAAGTTACCTTATCCTCAGCATTCAGCAGCAAGTAAAGGAAGATTATTGAGAAGAATCTCAACTCAAGAGGCTCAGTGTCGGGGGCCATCAAGAGGACTAGCTCAGAAATGCCTCTGTTCAGTGTCTTTTTTGAGCTGAGCTACAAATACAAAAAGAAATACTTATGGTCGCTGAAACAAAAAAAAAAAAAAAAAAAAAAAAACGCAATAACACACTTAAAATAAATGGAAGAACCAATGAAATGAAATGAAAGCAGAGGCGAAAGAAAGTTCCTTCCCTGTGAGTTGAGCTGCTGCTTGTAGTTGGTAGCTTATCTTGTTGAACAAGATCTTCAACAGTATTGTTATTGTGAGTTGAGCTGAGCATCGGCCAAAGGTAACCACCATTTTTGTGATTTGATTGAAAGAAAGAAAGAAAACTTGAAGAAGAACATTCATTCAAGTTAGATTCAATGAATCGTTTGTTTAGAAGGAAGAGAAGATAACGAAAAGAAAAGGTAACCAACCATTTTTGTGATTTGATTGAAGGGTGTGAAGAGAAGAGAAGAGGGGGCTTAGGGTTTTTCTTTGGTGGAGAAGAGAGAGAGGGAGAGGAATGAGTGAGTGTAATTAAATTAAATCCCGCCCAATTAAATTACATTTTTTACGTTTAAGCTAGATGCCAGTGAAAATTAAAATTAAACAATGAAAACATATATGTACGAGTAAACAAGAGAATACATCGATATCAGTAGCAAGGACTCTCTTTGGGGGAAAAGATACAAGGATTATAGACTATCAGTAGCAATCACTATATAACTAAGGTTCTTGAGAAATTCAAAAGTTTGAATATAACTCCTGTGAGGAACCCTGTCGATTGTAATCTTAGTTTACTAAAGAACACTGGTAAAGCTACAGCACAAAAGCTATATGCTCAAGTGTTGGGAAGCCTGATGTATGTTATGAACTGCACCAGACCTGATATTGCTTATGCAGTAAGTCTGTTAAGTCGCTTTACTAGTAATGCAAATGAAAATCATTGGAAAGCTATGGTAAGAGTTTTGGGATACCTGAAGTATACTCAAAATTTTGCTTTGCATTACGAGAAATACCCCGCAGTTATAGAAGGGTATTATGATGTAAATTGGATCACCGGCTCTAACGAAACTAGATCCGCAAGTGGATATGTGTTCACCCTTGGTGGAGGTGCTGTGTGTCTTGGAAATCATCCAAGCAGACCTGCATTGCAAGGTTAACCATGGAAGCAGAATTTATTGCTTTAGATAAAGTCGGTGAAGAAGCCGAATGGCTTCGTAACTTTATTGAGGATGTTCCTAATTGGCCAAAACCGGTACCATCTGTATGCATACATTGTGATAGCCCAGTAGCTATTGGAAGGGCCAAGAACGTCATGTATAATGGTAAGTCTAGACACATACGTCGTACACATGATACCGTAAGACAACTACTCTCGAATGGAATTATTACAATTGACTATGTTAAGTCTAAAGAGAACATAGCGGATCCGTTAACCAAAGGGATTCTTAGAGAGTTGGTTGAAAATTTGTCGAAAGGAATGGGTTTAAGGCCTATCAATTGTTGAGCATTGCGGTAACTCTACCTAGAAGAGTAGAGATCCCATGAACTAGGTTCAAAGAGACAACTAAGTGATGGTCGACTGTTCAAACACTGTGGAGTTTTTAAACTCATACTCATTCCTAAGACAAGACAGTGTATTATGAGGGTAAGCATTTAGGCTTTTAATGATTTCTTAATCTGTTGTGTTCAGATGATGTATAGTGAGTTACATCAAAAGAAATCACCTATGTGAGTGTGAAGTGAGGGCCGCTTCTATGAGAATTTTTCAAAGGCCGATTCTCTAAAACACTCGCAGAACCAGGCAGGTGACCCACGGCCAAAATGGGCGCAACAAAGGACCAACAATGCTAGAGAAGCAATTGTGTGACTCCTACTGTCTAGGTATACACTAAAGGTTGACGGTTCAAGTCGACCTAGACCACCGATTGACCGAGTATATCCGATAGGTTTTCACTAGAGAAGATTCAAAGGTAACTCCACCTGTCTCGATGCAGTTGTTTCTCGTTGAGGAAATTACACTTTGCATTTATACTCTTATGCATTTTTTGTCACGGTGATTTGACTTCTTATCCATGTGGGGGATTGTTGGAATTTATATATATATATATATATATATATATATATATATATATATATATATTGTATAGACAATCTATTGGTTATGAATAAGAAGTTTGGTAGTGAAAAGGTGTGCCTTTTCGTCGACAAACAGATGTATCTTTTCATCCTAAACGATGTGTTGTTTCATCCTAATGGACATGTTGTTTCATCCTAACGGACATGTTGTTTCATCCTTGAATGGGTGTCTTTTCGTGTTGAACGAATGTGTCTTTTCGTGTCGAACGAATGTGTCTTTTCGTGTCCAACGGATGTGTTGTTTCGTCATCGAATAGGTGCCTTTTGGAACGTGACTTTACGTTGTCTATAAATAGACACTGACACCTTCATAAAATGGATCCAATTTTTCTGCACTGAAACTCTGCCGAAATTTTTCTCCTTCCGGTTTTGCATGTTCCTTTTCATACTCCGGTGTAGTTTCCTCTGGCATTTTGTTGTGTTCGTTTGGGCTGTTGACTGGTAGTGCCGCCACTCTTCAGACGAAATCCGTTCTATCCTAGGAGACAAGTGTCCATCTACCTTAGGCATCAGTGAGGGGACAAATTGTCTTAAGGAGACACGTTCTGTGGGCTCGAATTTTATCCTTCTGATTTTGCATATCTGATTCATCATTCTGTCTTTCTCTAATACCTGACAAGTAAGTCTATTTTTTTTAATTGTTTATAATTGCACAGTGATAATTCTGATCATCTACCTCCTCCTCTGCTTTATACATGGGTTCAAACCTCTCAGTGATTTAACATCACCCACTGTCTTCAATAACAAATTAATCACACACTAAACTTAAACAACTATTAAGCTCCTCTTATATACTTTTTAAAAGCAGAGGCAAAGTAATAATACTGAGTGAACTGAAACTGAGCTTCTAAGATTCATTCAGTTATAAAAAACTTATCACTACAAACAAAAGTAACAATACAGATACAATGAATAAACCATAGACTATAGAGCACAAACAAATACATGACGTACAGTATTAATAATGAGGATTTAAGAAAAAATAAAGGTATGGTATGGTATGGTATGGTATGGTATCGGAAGTTACCTTATCCTCAGCAGCAAGTAAAGGAAGATTTTTGGGAAGAATCTCAACTCAAGAGGCTCAGAGTCGGGTGCCATCAAGAGGAGAAATGCCTCTGTTCAGTGTCTTTTTTGAGCTAAGCTACAAATACAAATAAAAATACATGTTTTATGGTCGCTGAAACAAAAAGAAAAAAGAAAAAAACGCAATAACACACTTAAAATAAAAGGTAGAACCAACGAAATGAAATGAAATGAAATAAAAGCAGAGGCGGAAGAAAGTTCCTTTCCTGTGAGTTGAGGAGCTGCTTGTAGTTGGTAGCTTATCTTGTTGAACAAGATCTTCAACAGTATTGTTATTGAGAGAAGAGAAGAGAAGGGGGCTAGGCTTAGGGTTTTTCTTTGGTGGAGAAGAGAGAGAGAGAGAGAGAGAAAGAGAGGAATGAGTGAGTGTTATTAAATTAAATCCCGCCCAATTTTAGATGAAAAATCTTTGAAAATTGTAAATTGTAAATTTGTGATCTGAGATGAGACTGCATCTGCATGTTTCGGATTATGCATTGAGAGGTGAGAGAGACTAAGAGCAATGGTTGGTTATTTTGATCAGTTTTGTTTTGGCCCAATCCAATCCATCTTTAATTAATTATAATAAAACTTTAAATTATAATATTTGCGCTGAAATCAAATTATTATAGATTACCTGCTAAAAAGCGCGCGCGTGGTCAAGTGTCCAAAGCACATTACATTGATTTGCATTGGAGAGGGCCACACTTGACTTGACAATCAGACACTACACTACACTGAGTAAAAGCAATGCAATGAATGGACTTGGGTCAGGTGTTATTTTCAGCAGCATCATCTTTGTTTTGTTATGTTTTGGGCCCAATCCAATCCAAATATCCAATCCATCTTTGTTTTGTCACTTACATACACCGAGGAGGGAGGGATTTCTTAATTCTAAATAAATAAATGTTAATTAAAATGCTAATTAATATATCTGATTCTATATCCTATACTATACTACCGTAGAAGGAGGAGGGGGAATAAATTATTATTATTAACCACTCAATGAAAGAATTAAATTATAGAACAGTTTCGGATCTTAAAAAAAATTATTTAGAAAGTATCTCATAGACTTTCTTTTACATAGAGGGCCTACAAACTTACAGGCCGACCTATTTTATATTATTTATTTTAAATTAAATATATAAATTATTATTTTAATGGTTTTGAATAATAAAATTATATTATTTTAATTATTTTCTTTAATTCTTGAACGTCTTGTAGGCTTAAACAGGCTAACAAGTCTATGTCAAGACTTTTGTTTTTTAAATATACGTCATGCTAAATTTATAATTTGGGCGTGCACAAGCTAACGAATCTGGCCATGCCTAAAGTATTTTACATGTGTCTGACCTATTTAAGCTAAAGCCTATCTCTATCCAGCCTATTTACACCCCCTACTTTTAACAATGGTTTTTCGTTGTTGATTAAATGTGAGTACTATAAACATGCTTTTAACGTTGGTTGGCCCGCCCCGCCCCGCCACCAACCCGCCAAAAACGGGACAGGGCGGGTTAACCCGCCATTAAATATGGGTGGGAAAAATGAACTCACCCCGTTTTATGGTGGGTTGGCGGGTCAACCCACCAACCCGTCAATTAAAAAAATAAATAATTAAAATTTAAAAATAAATTATATTTTATTAATTTTTCTAATATTATTTTATTTTATTTCACATTTCTTTTAATTTTTCTCAATCTCAATCTTAAATAGACAACAAATAATTGGTGTTATCAACTACATAGACAACAAATAATCCGAGTCAATCATTTGTGTAGGATCATAAAGATCAAAGTAAGAATCAAAGTCCAAGTCCAAGTCTTCATTTAAGATTGAGCCTATTGAGCTTAAATTGGTAAGATGTGAAGCATAACTGCCATCCTGGCTTTGGTCAGCCAACCCCTGAAATGGCACAATATTACTTGTTTGCCTAGGACTAATCATCTCACCAGATGAAGAGGATATTTAAAAGGACTGACTTGCT
The DNA here is from genome assembly GCF_033153095.1 of Gastrolobium bilobum. Lineage (NCBI taxonomy): Eukaryota > Viridiplantae > Streptophyta > Magnoliopsida > Fabales > Fabaceae > Gastrolobium > Gastrolobium bilobum. The sequence goes on along the minus strand of NW_026897856.1, from coordinate 16,063 downwards.
GGGTTGCCTTAGACCTGATTCTTTTCAGTCGAAGTCTTTATTTCTGCAGCAATTAAAAAAACAAATAAAGTTCTATAAATGAAAAACTATGGTTTTATGAAATTAAAGCAGAAAGGAAAAGAAAAAAATACCTGCAGATGGCTGGCCACATGCGCCCTAGTAAGATGCTTCTCAGCCTTCCATCTTTTCAGCTTTTTCATCATCTTCAACATGATGAAAAACCAACATGTTATCATTCCAATCGAAACCAACATCTGAATATTGCGAAAAAAAAAACGAAAGAAGGAAAGAAAGAACCATTAATATTTAAAAAATAAATAAAATGGAAAATCCACATATCTAAATATATCCAATGTTAGTTTTGTTAAATAAAACACCAACTGAAAAACCTAACAAACTCAACTAGACAAAATCAAAAAACAAAAAAACCAGTTCATAGTCCAGTAATAAGATGCCTGGGCAGACAGAAACAAAAGCACACAATCGAACATCTACTGTATTATCAAGAAAAAAAGAAAAGAAATCGAAAGAAAAGAAAAGCAAGAACATAATGGAAAAGCCACACCCTCAATATTGCCAGAATAATAAAGAAAAAGAAAGAAAGAAACATATATTTCATATGGTATTGACAAAAGACAAGCCACACCCTCAATCTCTATTTTCAAGAAAAAAAAAGGAAAGGAAAGAACACAGTCAAATATCAGCAAGAAACCCACATACTCAATCTTTTCAAGCAAGAAATATCAACATATAATCAAACATTTTCAAGAAAAAAAGAAAAGAAAAGAAAAGAAAAGAAATGGCAGAAGTACCATACCTAGGTAATGACACCTTTGTAGGAGTGTTGCCAAACAATACAGGCTGGTTGGGTCATCATCTCCCATTGCATCCCATCTCCCATATTCATCCTCATCTTCTTCCATCATCTCAGCTTCATCCTCATCTTCATCCTCTTCCATCTTCTCATCTTCATCCTCATCTACTTGCATCCCATCTCCCATTGCATCACATCTCCCATATTCATCCTCATCTTCTTCCATCATCTCAGCTTCATCCTCTTCCATCTTCTCAGCTTCATCCTCTTCTACTTCCATCCCATCTCCCATATTCATCCTCATCTTCTTCCATCATCTCAGCTTCATCCTCTTCTTCATCCTCTTCCACTTGCATCCCATCTCCCATTGCATCCCATCTCCCATATTCATCCTCATCTTCTTACATCATCTCAGCTTCATCCTCATCTTCATCCTCTTCCATCTTCTCAGCTTCATCCTCTTCTACTTCCATCCCATCTCCCATATTCATCCTCATCTTCTTCCATCATCTCAGCTTCATCCTCTTCCATCTTCTCAGCTTTTTCATCATCTTCAACATGATGAAAAACCAACATGTTATCATTCCAATCGAAACCATAGATATTTAAAAAATAAATAAAATAGAAAACCCACATATCTAAATATATCCAATGTTAGTTTTGTTAAATAAAACACCAACTGAAAAAATTAACAAACTCAACTAGACAAAATCAAATTTACAAAATTAAAAAACAAAAAAACCAGTTAATAGTCCAGTAATATGATGTCTGGGCAGACCGAAACAAAAGCATACAATCGAACATCCACAGTTATCAAGAAAAAAAAAGAAACGAAATCAAAAGAAAAGAAAAGCAAGAACATAATGGAAAAGCCACACCCTTAATATTGCCAGAATAATAAAGAAAAAGAAAGAAAGAAACATATATTTCATATGGTATTGACAAGCAACTGTTGACAAGCCACACCCTCAATCTTCTATTTTCAAGAAAAAAAAAGAAACATATTGTATTTTCAAGAAAAGAAAAAAGAAAAGAAAAAAGAAATCAAAAGAAAAGAAAAGTAAGAACATAATGGAAAAGCCACACCCTCAATATTGCCAGAATAATAAAGAAAAAGAAAGAAAGAAACATATATATTTCGTATGGTATTGACAAGCAACTGTTAACAAGCCACACCCTCAATCTTCTATTTTCAAGAAAAAAAAAGAAACATATTGTATTTTCAAGAAAAGAAAAAAGAAAAGAAAAAAGAACACAGTCGAATATCAGCAAGAAATATCAGCAAGAATATGATGTCTGGGCAGACAGAAACAAAAGCATACAATCGAACATCCACAATTATCAAGAAAAAAAAGAAACGAAATCAAAAGAAAAGAAAAGCAAGAACATAATGGAAAAGCCACACCCTCAATATTGCCAGAATAATAAAGAAAAAGAAAGAAAGAAACATATATTTCATATGGTATTGACAAAAGACAAGCCACACCCTCAATCTCTATTTTCAAGAAAAAAAAGGAAAGGAAAGAACACAGTCAAATATCAGCAAGAAACCCACATACTCAATCTTTTCAAGCAAGAAATATCAGCATATAATCAAACATTTTCAAGAAAAAAAGAAAATAAAAGAAAAGAAAAGAAAGGGCAGAAGTACCATACCTAGGTAATGACACCTTTGTAGGAGTGTTGCCAAACAATACAGGCTGGTTGGGTCATCATCTCCCATTGCATCCCATCTCCCATATTCATCCTCATCTTCTTCCATCATCTCAGCTTCATCCTCATCTTCATCCTCTTCCATCTTCTCATCTTCATCCTCATCTACTTGCATCCCATCTCCCATTGCATCCCATCTCCCATATTCATCCTCATCTTCTTCTTTCATCTCAGCTTCATCCTCATCTTCATCCTCTTCCATCTTCTCAGCTTCATCCTCATCTTCATCCTCTTCTACTTGCATCCCATCTCCCATTGTATCCCATCTCTCATATTCATCCTCATCTTCTTCCATCATCTCAGCTTCATCCTCATCTTCATCCTCTTCCATCTTCTCAGCTTCATCCTCTTCTACTTCCATCCCATCTCCCATATTCATCCTCATCTTCTTCCATCATCTCAGCTTCATCCTCTTCCATCTTCTCAGCTTTTTCATCATCTTCAACATGATGAAAAACCAACATGTTATCATTCCAATCGAAACCATAGATATTTAAAAAATAAATAAAATAGAAAACCCACATATCTAAATATATCCAATGTTAGTTTTGTTAAATAAAACACCAACTGAAAAAATTAACAAACTCAACTAGACAAAATCAAATTTACAAAATTAAAAAACAAAAAAACCAGTTAATAGTCCAGTAATATGATGTCTGGGCAGACCGAAACAAAAGCATACAATCGAACATCCACAGTTATCAAGAAAAAAAAAGAAACGAAATCAAAAGAAAAGAAAAGCAAGAACATAATGGAAAAGCCACACCCTTAATATTGCCAGAATAATAAAGAAAAAGAAAGAAAGAAACATATATTTCATATGGTATTGACAAGCAACTGTTGACAAGCCACACCCTCAATCTTCTATTTTCAAGAAAATAAAAAGAAACATATTGTATTTTCAAGAAAAGAAAAAAGAAAAGAAAAACGAAATCAAAAGAAAAGAAAAGTAAGAACATAATGGAAAAGCCACACCCTCAATATTGCCAGAATAATAAAGAAAAAGAAAGAAAGAAACATATATATTTCGTATGGTATTGACAAGCAACTGTTGACAAGCCACACCCTCAATCTTCTATTTTCAAGAAAAAAAAAAAACATATTGTATTTTCAAGAAAAGAAAAAAGAAAAGAAAAAAGAACACAGTCGAATATCAGCAAGAAATATCAGCAAGAATATGATGTCTGGGCAGACAGAAACAAAAGCATACAATCGAACATCCACAATTATCAAGAAAAAAAAAGAAACGAAATCAAAAGAAAAGAAAAGCAAGAACATAATGGAAAAGCCACACCCTCAATATTGCCAGAATAATAAAGAAAAAGAAAGAAAGAAACATATATTTCATATGGTATTGACAAAAGACAAGCCACACCCTCAATCTCTATTTTCAAGAAAAAAAAGGAAAGGAAAGAACACAGTCAAATATCAGCAAGAAACCCACATACTCAATCTTTTCAAGCAAGAAATATCAGCATATAATCAAACATTTTCAAGAAAAAAAGAAAAGAAAAGAAAAGAAAAGAAAGGGCAGAAGTACCATACCTAGGTAATGACACCTTTGTAGGAGTGTTGCCAAACAATACAGGCTGGTTGGGTCATCATCTCCCATTGCATCCCATCTCCCATATTCATCCTCATCTTCTTCCATCATCTCAGCTTCATCCTCATCTTCATCCTCTTCCATCTTCTCATCTTCATCCTCATCTACTTGCATCCCATCTCCCATTGCATCCCATCTCCCATATTCATCCTCATCTTCTTCTTTCATCTCAGCTTCATCCTCATCTTCATCCTCTTCCATCTTCTCAGCTTCATCCTCATCTTCATCCTCTTCTACTTGCATCCCATCTCCCATATTCATCCTCATCTTCTTCCATCATCTCAGCTTCATCCTCATCTTCATCCTCTTCCATCTTCTCAGCTTCATCCTCTTCTACTTCCATCCCATCTCCCATATTCATCCTCATCTTCTTCCATCATCTCAGCTTCATCCTCTTCCATCTTCTCAGCTTTTTCATCATCTTCAACATGATGAAAAACCAACATGTTATCATTCCAATCGAAACCATAGATATTTAAAAAATAAATAAAATAGAAAACCCACATATCTAAATATATCCAATGTTAGTTTTGTTAAATAAAACACCAACTGAAAAAATTAACAAACTCTACTAGACAAAATCAAATTTACAAAATTAAAAAACAAAAAAACCAGTTAATAGTCCAGTAATATGATGTCTGGGCAGACCGAAACAAAAGCATACAATCGAACATCCACAGTTATCAAGAAAAAAAAAGAAACGAAATCAAAAGAAAAGAAAAGCAAGAACATAATGGAAAAGCCACACCCTTAATATTGCCAGAATAATAAAGAAAAAGAAAGAAAGAAACATATATTTCATATGGTATTGACAAGCAACTGTTGACAAGCCACACCCTCAATCTTCTATTTTCAAGAAAAAAAAAGAAACATATTGTATTTTCAAGAAAAGAAAAAAGAAAAGAAAAACGAAATCAAAAGAAAAGAAAAGTAAGAACATAATGGAAAAGCCACACCCTCAATATTGCCAGAATAATAAAGAAAAAAAAAGAAAGAAACATATATATTTCGTATGGTATTGACAAGCAACTGTTGACAAGCCACACCCTCAATCTTCTATTTTCAAGAAAAAAAAAGAAACATATTGTATTTTCAAGAAAAGAAAAAAGAAAAAAAAAAGAACACAGTCGAATATCAGCAAGAAATATCAGCAAGAATATGATGTCTGGGCAGACAGAAACAAAAGCATACAATCGAACATCCACAATTATCAAGAAAAAAAAGAAACGAAATCAAAAGAAAAGAAAAGCAAGAACATAATGGAAAAGCCACACCCTCAATATTGCCAGAATAATAAAGAAAAAGAAAGAAAGAAACATATATTTCATATGGTATTGACAAAAGACAAGCCACACCCTCAATCTCTATTTTCAAGAAAAAAAAGGAAAGGAAAGAACACAGTCAAATATCAGCAAGAAACCCACATACTCAATCTTTTCAAGCAAGAAATATCAGCATATAATCAAACATTTTCAAGAAAAAAAGAAAATAAAAGAAAAGAAAAGAAAGGGCAGAAGTACCATACCTAGGTAATGACACCTTTGTAGGAGTGTTGCCAAACAATACAGGCTGGTTGGGTCATCATCTCCCATTGCATCCCATCTCCCATATTCATCCTCATCTTCTTCCATCATCTCAGCTTCATCCTCATCTTCATCCTCTTCCATCTTCTCATCTTCATCCTCATCTACTTGCATCCCATCTCCCATTGCATCCCATCTCCCATATTCATCCTCATCTTCATCCTCTTCCATCTTCTCAGCTTCATCCTCATCTTCATCCTCTTCCATCTTCTCAGCTTCATCCTCATCTTCATCCTCTTCTACTTGCATCCCATCTCCCATTGCATCCCATCTCCATATTCATCCTCATCTTCTTCCATCATCTCAGCTTCATCCTCATCTTCATCCTCTTCCATCTTCTCAGCTTCATCCTCTTCTACTTCCATCCCATCTCCCATATTCATCCTCATCTTCTTCCATCATCTCAGCTTCATCCTCTTCCATCTTCTCAGCTTTTTCATCATCTTCAACATGATGAAAAACCAACATGTTATCATTCCAATCGAAACCATAGATATTTAAAAAATAAATAAAATAGAAAACCCACATATCTAAATATATCCAATGTTAGTTTTGTTAAATAAAACACCAACTGAAAAAATTAACAAACTCAACTAGACAAAATCAAATTTACAAAATTAAAAAACAAAAAAACCAGTTAATAGTCCAGTAATATGATGTCTGGGCAGACCGAAACAAAAGCATACAATCGAACATCCACAGTTATCAAGAAAAAAAAAGAAACGAAATCAAAAGAAAAGAAAAGCAAGAACATAATGGAAAAGCCACACCCTTAATATTGCCAGAATAATAAAGAAAAAGAAAGAAAGAAACATATATTTCATATGGTATTGACAAGCAACTGTTGACAAGCCACACCCTCAATCTTCTATTTTCAAGAAAAAAAAGAAACATATTGTATTTTCAAGAAAAGAAAAAAGAAAAGAAAAACGAAATCAAAAGAAAAGAAAAGTAAGAACATAATGGAAAAGCCACACCCTCAATATTGCCAGAATAATAAAGAAAAAGAAAGAAAGAAACATATATATTTCGTATGGTATTGACAAGCAACTGTTGACAAGCCACACCCTCAATCTTCTATTTTCAAGAAAAAAAAAGAAACATATTGTATTTTCAAGAAAAGAAAAAAGAACACAGTCGAATATCAGCAAGAAATATCAGCAAGAATATGATGTCTGGGCAGACAGAAACAAAAGCATACAATCGAACATCCACAATTATCAAGAAAAAAAAGAAACGAAATCAAAAGAAAAGAAAAGCAAGAACATAATGGAAAAGCCACACCCTCAATATTGCCAGAATAATAAAGAAAGAGAAAGAAAGAAACATATATATTTCGTATGGTATTGACAAGCAACTGTTGACAAGCCACACCCTCAATCTTCTATTTTCAAGGAAAAAAAAGAAACATACTGTATTTTCAAGAAAAGAAAAAAGAAAAGAAAAACGAAATCAAAATAAAAGAAAAGCAAGAACATAATGGAAAAGCCACACCCTCAATATTGCCAGAATAATAAAGAAAAAGAAAGAAATAAACATATATTTCATATGGTATGGACAAGCAACTGTTGACAAGCCACACCCTCAATCTTCTATTTTCAAGAAAAAAAAAGAAACATACTGTATTTTCAAGAAAAGAAAAAAGAAAATAAAAAAGAACACAGTCGAATATCAGCAAGAAATATCAGCAAGAAACCCACATACTCAATCTTTTCAAGCAAGAAATATCAGCACATAATCAAACATTTTCAAGAAAAAAAGAAAAGAAACGAGAAGAAAAGAAAGGGCAGAAGTAACATACCTAGGTATTGACACCTTTGTAGGAGTGTTGCCAAACAATACAGGCTGGTTGGGTCATCATCTACTTGCATCCCATCTCCCATATTCACCAATTCCATTGTCTTGATAAAACAATCCAAGAACAAGAGAAAGAAACAAGCAAGAACAAGAGAAAGAAACTAGGAAACCCAAAGAAACCAAGAAAACTTTAAGAAGGAGTGAAAACAGAGAAAGAAACCCTAAGAAAACCTTAAGAAAACAGAGAAAGAAACCCTAAGAAAACCTTAAGAAGAGTGAAAAGAGAGAAAGAAAATTTTTAATTTATATTTTTTGGCGGCAAAACTATGATGACCGTTGTATTCTCTTAACTCTTAACTCGTAAGTTATTTCCGTCCCTCTGAAGTTCTAATTTAGCTACTCTTAAAATTTATTATATTTACTAATTTATATTAGCTAATGTATATACATATTAAAAAATATGTGTGTGGATGGACAGCTGAGAAATATATATTCTAATTTTAAGGAAATAAAATTCATTTTAATTATTAAAAATATGAGACATGATTGGGTTGAGAAAAAATTCATCACAATATATATATATATATAATTCATTATAGTTTGACTAATTACTTTGATTAATTTAATAAAAAAACCCGCGATTCACACTAAAATAAATATAATCATAATAATATTTATTAAAAAATTGGCTTTACTAAATGCTAACATCTTTTAAACAATAGTAACAGAAGAAAGCTTGAGAAGAAGCATTTACAAAGACCTTAATCTAGATGACTTTAAAGAAACTTTGGTTATTTATACCACCATTTAGAAAAAAATTCAACAGACGCTTAAACGAGGATTAAAATGCAATGAACATTATTTACCCCTCCCCCCCCCCCCCCCCCCCCCAAAAAAAACAGAAATGCAAAGAAGATTGAGAGAAGACAATCTTAGAGTTCTATTGGTTGTGTCCCCACAATCACAACATAATATAGAATGAAGAAGAGGTACTTACTTACCAGAGAGGTGACTACTTCGGTTGTTTGATGAAATACTTCTGAGGGATCTACACCACAGAACACTGGCAGGACCTTGGTATATTTGGTTCTGCTCCGCTCCATTATTACCTCCTTAAAACATTTCCAGAGAAAATAGTGTTTACTATTTTCTCTGGAAATGTTTTGAGAAAACAATAACATAAACACTATTTTGAAACGCCTCATCATTATCATGTAAAAAAACACTAGTTGTTTGTTGGGTGCACATGCAAAGAAGAGAGTGGTTCTGATCTGTAATATAATGGGGTAGGTGGTGGCGGTTTCGGTGAACTAAAGACAATGGATCTATGGAAGTGAAATGAGAGTCCAAAGATAATGTAAAGTGAGAGAGAATGGACAGATCGCAGCAATAAGTTTTTGAGAAAGGTGAAAGAGAGAGACACGTAGAGATAGAAAGGTAGGAAGCGGAAAAGCTCAAGAGAGAAGAGTAGACGCAAAAAAATAAAAGCAAGCTCTCTTGTCAAATCACAACTTGCACATTAGGTGAAATGAGGACTGACAAAAGCAATTAATGGCTCTGATCTCTGATCAACAGAACAGTAGTATCTCTCTCCTATTCCCCAAATAAACTTTAATCTCATACTACCATCCTTATAAACAAGAGAATACATCGATATCAGAAGCAAGGGACTCTCTCTGTAGCGAAAAAGCGAAAGACTATGCATGACACCAGAGATTATAAACTACAGAATAGGTGAATGAATGATACAGGGCTACACAGCACAGCTAGATATTTTTAATATAATAATCAATGGAGTCATAGCAGCAGGGATTTTAACTACAATTGTTTAAAATTAAAAAAATGGTATACTATTTAATATGTTTAGAATATAAAAAAAATAATAATAATATTCTTCATCTTCAATCTTTATTAATAATTTGATAATATCACACTATCATTTTTGGAAAGAAAAAAGATTCAAAATTCCATAAGAAGCCAAGTTTTTGAGAGGGGTGAAAGAGAGAGACACGTATAGAAAGGTAGGAAGTGGAAAAGCTCAGGAGAGATGCAAGGAACCAAATAAAGCTCTCTTGTCAAATCACAAATTAGGTGCTCTGAGGATCTGACTCTGACTCTGATCTCTGATCAACAGAACAGTAGTCTAGCATCTCTCCTATTCCCCAAATAAAGTAACACAAACAGCGCAATTTAACTTCAATCTTATTAAGAAATTTTTCAAATTCATTTATTTATTTTTTTTCTTCTCTTTAAATTAATCACACACTAAACTTAAACAACTATTAATTAACCTCCTCTTATATACATGCATGTTTTTAAAAGCAGAGGCAAAAAGTAATAATACTGAATGAACCGAAACAGAGCTTCTAAGATTCATTCAGTTATATATAAGAAACTTAACACTACAAACAAAAGTAATAATACAGACAGATACAATGAATGAACCATCGTAGAGCACAAACAAATATACATACATGACACGTACAGTATTAATAATGAGGATTTAAGAAAAAATAAAGGTATGGCATGGTATGGAGGGGAAGTTACCTTATCCTCAGCATTCAGCAGCAAGTAAAGGAAGATTATTGAGAAGAATCTCAACTCAAGAGGCTCAGTGTCGGGGGCCATCAAGAGGACTATCTCAGAAATGCCTCTGTTCAGTGTCTTTTTTGAGCTGAGCTACAAATACAAAAAGAAATACATGTTTTATGGTCGCTGAAACAAAAAAAAATAAAGAAAAAAAACGCAATAACACACTTAAAATAAATGGAAGAACCAATGAAATGAAATGAAAGCAGAGGCGAAAGAAAGTTCATTTCCTGTGAGTTGAGCTGCTGCTTATAGTGTGTAGCTTATCTTGTTGAACAAGATCTTCAACAGTATTGTTATTGTGAGTTGAGCTGAGCATCGGCCAAAGGTAACCACCATTTTTGTGATTTGATTGAAAGAAATAAAGAAAACTTGAAGAAGAACATTCATTCAAGTCAGATTCAATGAATCGTTTGTTTAGAAGGAAGAGAAGATAACGAAAAGAAAAGGTAACCAACCATTTTTGTGATTTGATTGAAGTGTGAGAAGAGAAGAGAAGAGGGGGCTTAGGGTTTTTCTTTGGTGGACAAGAGAGAGAGGGAGAAGAAAGAGAGGAATGAGTGAGTGTAATTAAATTAAATCCCGCCCAATTAAATTACATTTTTTACGTTTAAGCTAGATGCCAGTGAAAATTAAAATTAAACAATGAAAACATATATGTACGAGTAAACAAGAGAATACATCGATATCAGTAGCAAGGACTCTCTTTGGGGGAAAAGATACAAGGATTATAGACTACAGAATAGGTGAATGAATGATACAGTGCTACACAGCACAGCTAGATAGTTTTAATATAATAACACTATCATTTTTTGGAAACAAAAAAAGCTTCAAAATTCCCTAAGAAGCCAAGATTTTGAGAAAGTGAAAGAGAGAGACACGTAGAGAGAGAGAGAGAAAGGTAGGAGCTCAGGAGAGAAGCAAGGAAGCAAAAAAAAGAAGAAGTGCACAATTAATAACCAATAAAGCTCTCTTGTCAAATCACAACATTAGGTGCTCTGAGGATCTGACTCTGAACTTCGATTAACAGAACAGTAGTCTAGCATCTCTCCTATTCCCTAAAGAAAGTAACACAAACAGCGCAATTAAACTTCAATCTTATTAAGAAATGTTTCAAATCCATTTTTTTATTTATTTTCTTCTCTTTAAATTAATCACACACTAAACTTAAACAACTATTAAGCTCCTCTTATATACTTTTTAAAAGCAGAGGCAAAGTAATAATACTGAGTGAACTGAAACTGAGCTTCTAAGATTCATTCAGTTATAAAAAACTTATCACTACAAACAAAAGTAACAATACAGATACAATGAATAAACCATATACTATAGAGCACAAACAAATACATGACGTACCGTATTAATAATGAGGATTTAAGAAAAAATAAAGGTAGGGTATGGTATGGTATCAGAAGTTACGTTATCCTCAGCAGCAAGTAAAGGAAGATTTTTGAGAAGAATCTCAACTCAAGAGGCTCAGAGTCGGGTGCCATCAAGAGGAGAAATGCCTCTGTTCAGTGTCTTTTTTAAGCTGAGCTACAAATACAAATAAAAATACATGTTTTATGGTCGCTGAAACAAAAAGAAAAAAATGCAATAACACACTTAAAATAAATGGTAGAACCAACGAAATGAAATAAAAGCAGAGGCGAAAGAAAGTTCATTTCCTGTGAGTTGAGGAGCTGCTTGTAGTTGGTAGCTTATCTTGTTGAACAAGATCTTCAACAATATTGTTATTGTGAGTTGAGTTGAGCTTGATTGAAGAGAAGAGAAGAGAAGAGAAGAGAAGAGAAGGGGGCTAGGCTTAGTGTTTTTCTTTGGTGGAGAAGAGAGAGAGAGAGAGAGAGAGAGAGAGAGAGAAGAAAGAGAGGAATGAGTGAGTGTTATTAAATTAAATCCCGCCCAATTTTAGATGAAAAATCTTTGAAAATTGTAAATTGTAAATTTGTGATCTGAGATGAGACTGCATCTGCATGTTTCGGATTATGCATTGAAAGGTGAGAGAGACTAAGATCAATGGTTGGTTATTTTGATCAGTTTTGTTTTGGCCCAATCCAATCCATCTTTAATTAATTATAATAAAACTTTAAATTATAATATTTGCGCTGAAATCAAATTATTATAGATTACCTGCTAAAAAGCGCGTGCGTGGTCAAGTGTCCAAAGCACATTACATTGATTTGCATTGGAGATGGCCACACTTGACTTGACAATCAGACACTACACTACACTGAGTAAAAGCAATGCAATGAATGGACTTGGGTCGGGTGTTATTTTCAGCAGCATCATCTTTGTTTTGTTTTGTTTTGGGCCCAATCCAATCCAAATATCCAATCCATCTTTGTTTTGTCACTTACATACATCGAGGAGGGAGGGATTTCTTAATTCTAAATAAATAAATGTTAATTAAAATGCTAATTAATATATCTGATTCTATATCCTATACTATACTACCGTAGAAGGAGAGGAAGGGGGAATAAATTATTATTATTAACTACTCAATGAAAGAATTAAATTATAGAACAGTTTCGGATCTTAAAAAAATTATTTAGAAAGTATCTCATAGACTTTCTTTTACATAGAGGGCCTATAAACTTATAGGCCGACCTATTTTATATTATTTATTTTAAATTAAATAAATAAATTATTATTTTAATGGTTTTGAATAATAAAATTATAATATTTTAATTATTTTCTTTAATTATTGAACGTCTTGTAGGCTTAAACAGGCTAACAAGTCTATGTCAAGACTTTTGTTTTTTAAATATACGTCATGCTAAATTTATAATTTGGGCGTGCACAAGCTAACGAATCTGGCCATGCCTAAAGTATTTTACATGTGTCTGACCTATTTAAGCTAAAGCCTATCTCTATCCAGCCTATTTACACCCCCCCTACTTTTAACAATGGTTTTTCGTTGTTGATTAAATGTGAGTACTATAAACATGCTTTTAACGTTGGTTGGCCCGCCCCGCCCCGCCACCAACCCGCCAAAAACAGGACAGGGCGGGTTAACCCGCCATTAAATATCGGTGGGAAAAATGAACTCACCCCGTTTTATGGTGGGTTGGCGGGTCAACCCACCAACCCGTCAATTAAAAAAATAAATAATTAAAATTTAAAAATAAATTATATTTTATTAATTTTTCTAATATTATTTTATTTTATTTCACACTTCTTTTAATTTTTCTCAATCTCAATCTTAAATGTATACTAATATTTGTCAAAACATTCTTTAGGAACTCATTCGTCTTCATATAAAGATAACATTTGTCATAAATAAAATTGGATATGTAAAAAAAAATTGGATATCACAAAAATTTAATGACAAATGAAATACTACTTAATTGTAAAATATATATATATATAACCCGACGGGTCAACCCGTTTTGACCCACTTCTAGGCGGGGCGGGTTGAAGTGGGTTGGTGGGTTGAAAATCTCAACCCAACTCGTCTCGTTTTGGCGGTTGACCCGCCGGGCAGTGGTGGTATAACACCTCACAATTTTAAATCAAGTAATTAAAATATTAAGTGAGCAATCAAGTGATGGATTAGTGAAAATCCTAAAGATTAGGCCAAAATACAAAGAAAGGGCAAAACGGTAATTAGCCAACACGCAACCCTAGGAAGATAAAAATTGAGTAGAAGGTCTCAGATGGTAAAAATAACCCTGGAAATGGGTTCAGAACGAAAAATTGAGTGGACAGGCAAGTTTCAGAAAAATCAGTGAATAGTGTTTTTCGCGGGTAAAAATACTGCGGTACGATTGCACCGTAAAACGTGCCGATTGAGTTTTGAGCTCTAGGTTTCAAATATGAGTTGTAAATGGTTTTTTGAGTTAGGAAATATGATTTTGATGAAATTTGATGGAATTGAGTCATTTTGGGAAAAATTGATGAATAGTGATTTTCCGGTGTAAAAATACTGCGGTATAATTGTACCGATAAGCGTGAAAATTTTATCAGTATTTTTGGGAAACAAAAATATGACATGAACAAGAAAAATACGTAGGTCATGAATTTGTGGTTGAAATTAGGTGATTGATTAAAGTTAAAACGCGTGTGGGACCCGCCTGTGACTTAAGTGAGTCAAACTCACCTTTTTTTTCACACTTTCTCTCTCCTCCCTCTCTTCTCTCCCGCGTGCAGCAGCCCCTCCATGGCCAAGAATTGCTCAAGCTTTCTTTCTTCCATAACTTGGTCAAATCTCCACCGAATCCAACGATTTTTGTCTTGAAACTTGTTGGAAAACACCTCCTAAACACATTGGTACCACTCTTGAGCCTTGAAATCGCGTGTGTGAGGAGATCTTGGCCATTTACAGCTGCGGTTTTGGTGAGGAATTTTGTGTTCTTGGAGCTTTTAAATGCTCCAATGGTGGAGTATGCTTAGGAGGAGTCTTATACCTTCCAATTGGGTGAGTGTTCTTGCATTTTAAACGGTTGATTGTGATGAATTGATTTTGTGACCTAAAGCTTTGATTGATGATATGTTGTGTTAGAGAGCTCAATTTGAAAATGTGTATTAGATGATAATGTGTTAGAATGATGTATTAAAGCTAGAAATGCGATGAAATTTATTGGTGAAAATTGATGAATTTAACTTAGAAAAATTTGATGATCATGATTTTGGACTTGTGAATTTTGGTGTTGAGACTTGTTTGATAAATTGTGGCATGATGATATGATGATATAATAGGTTGTATGAGGGTTTGAATGATTAAAATTGAATGGAAATCCCTTGGAATGTCATAGGGCAAGATTCGAACCTTTGAGGAAATTGAGGAATTGATGTTGAAAAATGAATTGGATGATGATTTGTGTAGTTATATAGTGCTTAGATGGGTTGTGTTGTGATTGGCAAGTGTTTGAATCAATGGGAAAATTAAATTGTGTTTAGAGACCTAAATGAGCCCAGAATGAAATATTTCGCAAAACGATGCGTAAATGTCGAAAAACGGAAAAACGAAGATTGAACTAGCCTCAAAACAACCTAAGGGAGTGTTATAAAATGAGAAAGAAAATTTAGGAAAATAAATCTCAAATTTACACCTACATGGCCGAACCTCCAAAGGGAAAAGGGGTGATTTGGCGATTTCCGCGTTTTGATGTAATTCGACGCGAAAATGACGAACCGGCACTTGAACTGGCCTATTGACAACCTAATGAGACGTAACAAAATGAGAAAGAAAATTTAGAAAAATAAATCTCACATTTACACTACAATGGCCGAACCATCAAGGGAGGATGGGGAGGATTTTTGTGTTTTTGCGTTTTGATACTATTTGACGAGTACTGATGGATGTACGTTATTGTATAGGTTGCCGTACGTCGACCTGAATCCCGAATCTTGAATCAGTGAATTGCCCTTGGTCCGGGACCAAGTGGATTGAGGTAAGAAATTGGTTCATTGCATGTGTAATTATAAATTAACATGTATGGGTTGAACTGAGAGTGATTGGGAATGTCCTCTGTGTAGGCATTCCGCTGTGTACCGAGTTGAGGGATAAGCTGCTGCGGAGCTTGTGGAAACACGAATTAAGGTAACCTCTTGGTACTGGGGCTTGTTCCCCTTTTCTGTTCCACCTTGCCAGTTGATGGCAACGGTAGGAAGTGTGTATGAATAGTTTAGAACACATGAGCATGCATGCATTATTGCTATGGGTACTTATGTACCGAGTCTCTGGCCAGTAGACAGTTTTATTAGCCTTCGGGCATTTTCGGACTTCCGCTGGATAGGTCTCCAGGAGGGAGTTCCAGTTGACTGCGGTCATGGTGTGTGATCCGGGTAGGAGCACACTAGGAATGTCTTTGGCGTTTTGGTTGGTTTGGGCATCATGGTTGTGGTTTCTGTGAACACACCTTGGATGATACCCATAGGCTTATATATGCCGAGGGCGTACGTGGAATTGGGGTTACCATCCCGTATCGTCGTATTTTGTTTTCTTTATATTCCCCATTCTCT
>NW_026897855.1:0-38936 GCF_033153095.1 Gastrolobium bilobum | reverse complement strand
CCACGGCTAGCCCATGGTGCACCACGGCTCATTCGGGTGCACCACGGCTCATTCTGGTGCACCGCGGCTAGCCCATGGTGCACCACGGCTCATTCTGGTCCACCGCGACAAGCCCATGGTCCACCACAGCTCATTCTGGTGCACCACGGCTAGCCCATGATCCAACACGGCTCATTCTTGTGCACCACGGTCATTCTGGTGCGCCGCGGCTAGCCCATTGTGGACCACGACTCATTCCGGGGCACCGCGACTTATTCTGATTCACCGCGGCTAGCCCATGGTCCACCACGGCTCATTCTGGTGCACCGCGACTAGCCCATGGTCCACCACCGCTTATTCTGGAGCACTACAGCTAGCCTATGGTTCAGCTCCGCTCATTCGGGTGCACCACTGCTCATTCTGGTGCACCGCGGTTAGCCCATGGTGCACCACGGCTCATTCTGGTCCACCGCGACTAGCTCATGGTCCACCACAGCTCATTCTGGTGCACCACGGCTAGCCCATGATCCACCACGGCTCATTCTTGTGCACCACGGCTAGCCCATGGTCCACCACGGTCATTCTGGTGCACTGCGGCTAGCCCATGGTGCACCACGACTCATTCAGGTGCACCACGGCTCATTCTGGTGCACCGCGGCTAGCCCAGGGTGCACCACGGCTCATTCTGGTGCACCGTGGCTCATTCTGGTGCACCGCGGCTAGCCCATGGTGCACCACGGCTCATTCTGGTGCACCGCGGCTAGCCCATGGTGCACCACGGCTCATTCTGGTGCACCACGGCTAGTCCATAGTCCACCACGGTTCATTCTGGTGCACCGCGGCTTGCCCAGGCTCATTCTGGTGCACCGCGGCTAGCCCAGGGCCCACCACGGCTCATTCTGGTGCACCGCGGCTAGCCTAGGGTCCACCACGGCCCATTCTGGTGCACCACGGCTCATTCTGGTGCACCACGGCTAGCCCATTTTGCACCACGACTCATTCTGGTCCACCACGGCTCATTGTGGTGCACCGCGGCTAGCCCATGGTGCACCACGGCTCATTCTGGTGCACCGCGACTAGCCCATGGTGCACCACGGCTGATTCTGGTGCACCACGGCTAGCCCATGGTGCATCACGGCTCATTCTGGTGCACCGCGGCTAGCCCATGGTGCACCACGGCTCATTCTGGTGCACCGCGCCTAGCCCATGGTCCACCACGGCTCATTCTGGTGCACCGCGGCTAGCCCATGGTGCACCACGGCTCATTCTGGTGCACCGCGGCTAGCCCATGGTGCACCACGGCTCATTCTGGTGCACCACGTCTCGCCCATGGTGCACCACGGCTCATTCTGGTGCACCGCGGCTAGCCCAGGGTCTACCACGGCTCAATGTGGTGCAACGCGGCTAGCCCAGGGTGCACCACGGCTTATTCTGGTGCACCGCGGCTAGCCCATGGTGCACCACGGCTCATTCTGGTGCACCGCGGCTAGCCCATGGTGCACCACGGCTCATTCTGGTGCAACGCGACTAGCCCATGGTGCACCACGGCTCATTCTGGTGCACCACGGCTATCCCATGATCCACCACGACTCATTCTGCTGAACCGCGGCTAGCCCATTGTTCACCACTGCTCATTATGGTGCACCGCAACTAGCACATGGTCCACATGGGCTCATTCTGGTGCACCACGGCTAGCCCATGGTCCACCAGGGCTAGCCCATGGTCCACCACGGCTAGCCCATGGTCCACCACGGCTCATTCTGGTGCACCGCGGCTAGCCCATGGTGCACCACGGCTCATTCTGGTGCACCGCGGCTAGCCCATGGTGCACCACGGCTCATTCTGGTGCACCACGGCTAGCCCATGATCCACCACGGCTCATTCTTGTGCACCACGGCTAGCCCAGGGTGCACCACCGCTCATACTGGTGCACCGTGGCTCATTCTGGTGCACCGCGGCTAGCCCATGGTGCACCACGGCTCATTATGGTGCACCACGGCTAGCCCATGATCCAACACGGCTCATTCTTGAGCACCACGGCTAGCCCATGGTCCACCACGGTCATTCTGGTGCGCCGCGGCTAGCCCATTGTGGACCACGACTCATTCCGGGGCACCGCGACTTATTCTGATTCACCGCGGCTAGCCCATGGTCCACCACGGCTCATTCTGGTGCACCGCGACTAGCCCATGGTCCACCACCGCTTATTCTGGAGCACTACAGCTAGCCTATGGTTCAGCTCCGCTCATTCGGGTGCACCACTGCTCATTCTGGTGCACCGCGGTTAGCCCATGGTGCACCACGGCTCATTCTGGTCCACCGCGACTAACTCATGGTGCACCACAGCTCATTCTGGTGCACCACGGCTAGCCCATGATCCACCACGGCTCATTCTTGTGCACCACGGCTAGCCCATGGTCCACCACGGTCATTCTGGTGCACCACGGCTAGCCCATGGTGGACCACGACTCATTCCGGGGCACCGCGACTTATTCTGATTCACCGCGGCTAGCCCAGGGTGCACCACGGCTCATTCTGGTGCACCGTGGCTCATTCTGGTGCACCGCGGCTAGCCCATGGTGCACCACGGCTCATTCTGGTGCATCGCGACTAGCCCATGGTGCACCACGGCTCATTCTGGTGCAGCGCGACTGGCCCATGGTGCACCACGGCTCATTCTGGGCCTTCGCGGCTAGCCCACGGTGCACCACGACTCATTCAGGTGCACCACGGCTCATTCTGGTTCACCCGGCTAGCCCATGGTGCACCACGGCTCATTCGAGTGCACCACGGTTCATTCTGGTGCACTACGGCTAGCCTATGGTTCACCTCCGCTCATTCGGGTGCACCACTGCTCATTCGGGTGCACCTCGGCTAGCCCATGGTGCACCACGGCTCATTCTGGTCCACCGCGACAAGCCCATGGTCCACCACATCTCATTCTGGTGCACCACAGCTAGCCCATGATCCACCACGACTCATTCTGCTGCACCACGGCTAGCCCATGGTCCACCACAGTTGATTCTGGTGCACCGCGGCTAGCCCAGGGTGCACCACGGCTCATTCTGGTGCACCGTGGCTCATTCTGGTGCACCGCGGCTAGCCCAGGGTGCACCACGGCTCATTCTGGTGCACCGTGGCTCATTCTGGTGCACCGCGGCTAGCCCATGGTGCACCACGGCTCATTCTGGTGCACCACGGCTAGCCCATGGTGCATCACGGCTCATTCTGGTGCACCGCGGCTAGCCCATGGTGCACCACGGCTCATTCTGGTGCACCGCGGCTAGCCCATGGTGCACCACGGCTCATTCTCGTCCTTCGTGGCTAGCCCACGGTGCACCACGGCTCATTCTGGTGCACCACGGCTAGCCCATGGTGCACCGTGGCTCATTCTGGTGCACCGCGGCTAGCCCATGGTGCACCACGGCTCATTCTGGTGCACCGCGGCTAGCCCATGGTGCACCACAGCTCATTCTGGTCCTTCGTGGCTAGCCGCGGTGCACCACGACTCATTCCGTTGCACCACGGCTCATTCTGGTTCACTGCGGCTAGCCCATGATGGACCACGGCTCATTCTGGTGCACCGCGACTAGCCCATGGTCCACCACCGCTTATTCTGGAGCACTACAGCTAGCCTATGGTTCAGCTCCGCTCATTCGGGTGCACCACTGCTCATTCTGGTGCACCGCGGCTAGCCCATGGTGCACGACGGCTCATTCGAGTGCACCACGGTTCATTCTGGTTCACTACGGCTTGCCAATGGTTCACCTCCGCTCATTCGGGTGCACCACTGCTCATTCTGGTGCACCGCGGCTAGCCCATGGTCCACCACAGTTTATTCTGGTGCACCACTGCTCATTCTGCTGCACCACGGCTAGCCCATGGTCCACCACAGTTGATTCTGGTGCACCGCGGCTAGCCCATGGTGCACCACGGCTCATTCTGGTGCACCACGGCTAGCCAATGGTTCACCTCCGCTCATTCGGGTGCACCACTGCTCATTCTGGTGCACCGCGGCTAGCCCATGGTGCACGACGGCTCATTCGAGTGCACCACGGCTCATTCTGGTTCACTACGGCTTGCCAATGGTTCACCTCCGCTCATTCGGGTGCACCACTGCTCATTCTGGTGCACCGCGGCTAGCCCATGGTGCACCACGGCTCATTCTGGTCCACCGCGACTAGCCCATGGTCCACCACAGCTCATTCTGGTGCACCACGGCTAGCCCATGGTCCACCACGGTTTATTCTGGTGCACCGCGGCTAGCCCAGGGTGCACCACGGCTCATTCTGGTGCACCGTGGCTCATTCTGGTGCACCGCGGCTAGCCCATGGTGCACCACGGCTCATTATGGTGCACCACGGCTAGCCCATGATCCAACACGGCTCATTCTTGAGCACCACGGCTAGCCCATGGTCCACCACGGTCATTCTGGTGCACCGCGGCTAGCCCATTGTGGACCACGACTCATTCCGGGGCACCGCGACTTATTCTGATTCACCGCGGCTAGTCCATGGTCCACCACGGTTCATTCTGGTGCACCGCGGCTAGCCCATGGTGCACAACGGCTCATTCGGGTGCACCGCGGCTCATTCTGGTGCACCGCGGCTAGCCCATGGTGCACCACGGCTCATTCTGGTGCACCGCGGCTCATTCTGGTGCACCGCGGCTAGCCCATTGTGGACCACGACTCATTCCGGGGCACCGCGACTTATTCTGATTCACAGCGGCTAGTCCATGGTCCACCACGGCTCATTCTGGTGCACCACGGCTAGCCCATGATCCACAACGACTCATTCTGGTCCACCACGGCTAGCCCATGGTGCACCACGGCACATTCTGGTCCCTCGCGGCTAGCCCACGGTGCACCACGACTCATTTCGGTGCACCACGGCTCATTCTGGTGCACCGCGGCTAGCCCATGGTGCACCACGGTTGATTCTGGTGCACCGCGGCTAGCCCAGAGTGCACCACGGCTAGCCCAGGGTGCACCACGGCTCATTCTGGTGCACCGTGGCTAGCCCATGGTGCACCACGGCTCATTCTGGTGCATCGCGACTAGCCCATGGTGCACCACGGCTCATTCTGGTGCAGCGCGACTAGCCCACGGTGCACCACGGCTCATTCTGGTCCTTCGCGGCTAGCCCACGGTGCACCACGACTCATTCAGGTGCACCACGGCTCATTCTGGTTCACCGCGGCTAGCCCATGGTGCACCACGGCTCATTCGAGTGCACCACGGCTCATTCTGGTGCACTACGGCTAGCCTATGGTTCACCTCCGCTCATTCGGGTGCACCACTGCTCATTCTGGTGCACCTCGGCTAGCCCATGGTGCACCACGGCTCATTCTGGTCCACCGCGACAAGCCCATGGTCCACCACAGCTCATTCTGGTGCACCACGGCTAGCCCATGATCCACCACGACTCATTCTGGTGCACCACGGCTAGCCCATGGTCCACCACGGTTCATTCTGGTGCACCGCAGCTAGCCCAGGGATAACCACGGCTCATTCTGGTGCACCGCGGCTAGCCCATGGTGCACCACGGCTCATTCTGGTGCACCACTGCTCATTCTGGTGCACCGCGGCTAGCCCATGGTCCACCACAGTTTATTCTGGTGCACCACTGCTCATTCTGGTGCACCGCGGCTAGCCCATGGTGCACCACGGCTCATTATGGTGCACCACGGCTCATTCTGGTGCAACGCGACTAGCCCATGATCCAACACGGCTCATTCTTGAGCACCACGGCTAGCCCATGGTCCACCACGGTCATTCTGGTGCGCCGCGGCTAGCCCATTGTGGACCACGACTCATTCCGGGGCACCGCGACTTATTCTGATTCACCGCGGCTAGCCCATGGTCCACCACGGCTCATTCTGGTGCACCGCGACTAGCCCATGGTCCACCACCGCTTATTCTGGAGCACTACAGCTAGCCTATGGTTCAGCTCCGCTCATTCGGGTGCACCACTACTCATTCTGGTGCACCACTGCTAGCCCAAGGTGCGCCACAGCTCATTCTAGTGCACCACGGCTAGCCCATGATCCCCCACGACTCATACTTGTGCACCACAGCTAGCCCATGGTCCCCCACGATCATTCTGGTGCACCGCGGCTAGCCCATGGTCCACCACAGCTCATTCCGGTGCACCGCGGCTAGCCCATGCTCCACCACGGTTCATTCTAGTGAACCACAGCTAGACCATGCTCCACCACTGCTCATTCTGGTGCACCGCGGCTAGCCCATGGTGCACCACGGCTCATTCTGGTCCACCGCGCCTAGCCCATGGTGCACCACGGCTCATTCTGGTGCACCGCGGCTAGCCAGGGTTCACCACGGCTCATTCTGGTGCACCACGGCTAGCCCATGGTCCACCGTGGTTGATTCTGGTGCACCGCGGCTAGCCCAGGGTGCACCACGGCTCATTCTGGTGCACCGTGGCTCATTCTGGTGCACCGCGGCTAGCCCATGGTGCACCACGGCTCATTCTGGTGCACCACGGCTAGCCCATGATCCAACACGGCTCATTCTTGTGCACCACGGCTAGACCATGGTCCACCACGGCTCATTCTGGTGCACCGTGGCTCATTCTGGTGCACCGCGGCTAGCCCATGGTGCACCACGGCTCATTCTGGTCCACCGTGACTAGCCCATGGTGCACCACGGCTCATTATGGTGCACCACGGCTAGCCCATGGTGCACCACGGCTCATTCTGGTCCACCGCGACTAGCCCATGGTGCACCACGGCTCATTCTGGTGCACCGCGGCTAGCCCATGGTGCACCACGGCTCATTCTGGTGCACCGTGGGTGCACCACGGCTCATTCTGGTGCACCGTGGCTCATTCTGGTGCACCGCGGCTAGCCCATGGTGCACCACGGCTCATTCTGGTGCACCGCGACTAGCCCATGGTGCACCACGGCTCATTCTGGTGCACCGCGACTAGCCCATGGTGCACCACGGCTCATTCTGGTGCACCGCGGCTAGCCCACGGTGCACCATGGCTTATTCTCATTCCCCGCAGCAAGCCCTTGGTGCAGCGCGACTCATTCAGGTGCACCACGGCTCATTCTGGTGCACCGTGGCTCATTCTGGTGCACCGTGGCTCATTCTGGTGCACCACGGCTCATTATGGTGCACCACGGCTCATTCTGGTGCACCGCGACTAGCCCATGGTGCACCACGGCTCATTCTTGAGCACCACGGCTAGCCCATGGTCCACCAGGGCTTGTTCTGGTGCACCACGGCTAGCCCATGGTCCACCACGGCTCATTCTGGTGCACCGCGGCTAGCCCTGGGTGCACCACGGCTCATTCTGGTGCACCGTGGCTCATTCTGGTGCACCGCGGCTAGCCCATGCTCCACCACGGCTCATTCTGGTGCACCGCGGCTAGCCCATGCTCCACCACGGCTCATTCTGGTGCACCGCGGCTAGCCCATGGTCCACCACGGCTCATTCTGGTGCACCACGGCTAGCCCATGGTCAACCACGGTTCATTCTGGTGCACCGCGGCTAGCCCAGGGTGCACCACGGCTCATTCTGGTGCACCGCGGCTAGCCCATGGTGCACCACGGCTCATTCTGGTTCATTCTGGTTCACCGCGGCTAGCCCATGGTGCACCACGGCTCATTCGAGTGCACCACGGCTCATTCTGGTGCACTACGGCTAGCCTATGGTTCACCTCCGCTCATTCGGGTGCACCACTGCTCATTCTGGTGCACCGCGGCTAGCCCATGGTGCACCACGGCTCATTCTGGTGCACCGCGACTAGCCCATGGTGCACCACGGCTCATTCTGGTGCCACCGTGCTACCGTCCACCACGGCTCATTCTGGTGCACCGCGGCTAGCCCATGGTGCACCACGGATCATTCTGGTGCACCGCGGCTAGCCCAGGGTCCACCACGGCTCATTCTGGTGCACCGCGGCTAGCCCATGGTGCACCACGGTTGATTCTGGTGCACCGCGGCTAGCCCATGGTCCACCACGGCTCATTCTGGTGCACCGCGGCTAGCCCAGGGTGCACCACGGCTCATTCTGGTGCACCGTGGCTCATTCTGGTGCACCACGGCTAGCCCATGGTGCACCACGGCTCATTCTGGTGCACCGCGACTAGCCCATGGTGCACCACGGCTCATTCTGGTGCACCGCGGCTAGCCCATGGTGCACCACGGCTCATTCTGGTCCTTCGCGGCTAGCCCACGGTGCACCACGACTCATTCAGGTGCACCACGGCTCATTCTGGTTCACCGCGGCTAGCCCATGGTCCACCACAGCTCATTCTGGTGCACCACTGCTAGCCCATGATCCACCGCGGCTCATTCTGGTGCACTACGGCTAGCCTATGGTTCAGCTCCGCTCATTCGGGTGCACCACTGCTCATTCTGGTGCACCGCGGCTAGCCCATGGTGCACCGCGACTAGCCCATGGTCCACCACAGCTCATTCTGGTGCACCACGGCTAGCCCATGATCCACCACGACTCATTCTGGTGCACCACGGCTAGCCCATGGTCCACCATGGTTGATTCTGGTGCACCGCGGCTAGCCCATGGTGCACCGCGGCTCATTCTGGTGCACCGCGACTAGCCCATGGTCCACCACGGCTCAATCTGGTGCACCGCAGCTAGCTCATGGTGCACCACGGCTCATTCTGGTCCCCCGCTGCTAGCCCACGGTGCACCCCGACTCATTCCGGTGCACCACGGCTTATTCTGGTTCACCGCGGCTATCCCACGGTGCACGACGGCTCATTCGAGTGCACCACGGCTCATTCTGGTGCACTACGGCTAGCCTATGGTTCAGCTCCGCTCATTCGGGTGCACCACTGCTCATTCTGGTGCACCGCGGCTAGCCCATGGTGCACCACGGCTCATTCTGGTGCAACGCGACTAGCCCATGGTGCACCACGGCTCATTCTGGTGCACCACGGCTCATTCTGGTGCACCGCGGCTAGCCCATGGTGCACCACGGCTCATTCTGGTGCACCGCGACTAGCGCATGGTCCACCACGGCTCATTCTGGTGCACCGCGGCTAGCCCATGGTGCACCATGGCTCATTCTCGTTCCCCGCAGCAAGCCCTTGGTGCAGCGCGACTCATTCAGGTGCACCACGGCTCATTCTGGTTCACCGCGGCTAGCCCATGGTGCACCACGGCTCATTCTGGTGCATCGCGACTAGCCCATGGTGCACCACGGCTCATTCTGGTGCACCGCGGCTAGCCCATGGTGCACCACGGCTCATTCTGGTGCACCGCGGCTAGCCCATGGTGCACCACGGCTCATTCTGGTGCACCGCGACTAGCCCATGGTGCACCACGGCTCATTCTGGTGCACCGCGGCTAGCCCATGGTGCACCACGGCTCATTCTGGTGCACCTCGGCTAGCCCACCACGGTGCACCACGGTGCACCACGGCTCATTCTGGTGCACCGCGGCTAGCCCATGGTGCACCACGGCTCATTCTGGTGCACCTCGGCTAGCCCATGGTCCACCACGGCTCATTCCGGTGCACCACGGCTCAATCTGGTGCACCACGGCTAGCCCATGGTCCACCACGGCTCATTCTGGTGCACCGCGGCTAGCCCATGGTGCACCACGGCTCATTCTGGTGCACCGCGGCTAGCCCATGGTGCACCACGGCTCATTCTAGTCCACCGCGACAAACCCATGGTCCACCACAGATCATTCTGGTGCACCACGGCTAGCCCATGGTGCACCACGGCTCATTCTGGTGCACCGCGACTAGCCCATGGTGCACCACGGCTCATTCTGGTGCACCGCGGCTAGCCCACGGTGCACACCACGGCTCATTCAGGTGCACCGCGGCTAGCCCACGGTGCACCGCGGCTCATTCTGGTGCACCACGGCTCATTCTGGTGCACCGTGGCTCATTCAGGTGCACCGCGGCTAGCCCATGGTGCACCACGGCTCATTATGGTGCACCACGGCTAGCCCATGGTGGCTCATTCTGGTGCACCGCGGCTAGCCCATGGTGCACCACGGCTCATTCTGGTGCACCACGGCTAGCCCATGGTGCACCACGGCTCATTCTGGTGCACCACCACGGCTCATTCTGGTGCACCACGGCTCATTCTGGTGCACCACGGCTAGCCCATGGTGCACCACGGCTCATTCTGGTGCACCACGGACTAGCCCATGGTGCACCACGGCTCATTCTGGTGCACCACGGCTAGCCCATGGTGCACCACGGCTCATTCTGGTGCACCGCGGCTAGCCCAGGGTCCACCACGGCTCATTCTCGTGCACCGCGGCTAGCCCAGGGTCCACCACGGCTCATTCTGGTGCACCGCGGCTAGCCCATGGTGCACCACGGTTGATTCTGGTGCATCGCGACTAGCCCATGGTCCACCACGGCTCATTCTGGTGCACCGCGGCTAGCCCACGGTGCACCACGGCTCATTCTGGTGCACCGCGGCTAGCCCATGGTCAACCACGGCTCATTCTGGTGCACCGCGGCTAGCCCATGGTGCACCACGGCTCATTCTGGTGCACCGCGGCTAGCCCATGTTCCACCACGGCTCATACTGGTGCACCGCGGCTAGCCCGGGGTGCACCACGGCTCATTCTGGTGCACCGCGGCTAGCCCGGGTGCACCACGGCTCATTCTAGTCCTTCGCGGCTAGCCCACGGTGCACCACGGCTCATTCTGGTCCTTCGCGGCTAGCCCACGGTGCACCACGACTCATTCAGGTGCACCACGGCTCATTCTGGTTCACCGCGGCTAGCCCATGGTGCACCACGGCTCATTCTGGTGCATCGCGACTAGCCCAGGGTGCACCACGGCTCATTCTGGTGCACCGTGGCTCATTCTGGTGCACCGCGGCTAGCCCAGGGTGCACCGCGGCTCATTCTGGTGCACCGCGGCTAGCCCATGGTGCACCGCGGCTCATTCTGGTGCACCGCGGCTAGCCCACGGTGCACCACGGCTCATTCTGGTGCATCGCGACTAGCCCACGGTGCACCACGGCTCATTCTGGTGTAGCGCGACTAGCCCACGGTGCACCACGGCTCATTCTGGTCCTTCGCGGCTAGCCCACGGTGCACCACGACTCATTCAGGTGCACCACGGCTCATTCTGGTTCACCGCGGCTAGCCTATGGTTCACCTCCGCTCATTCGGGTGCACCACTGCTCATTCTGGTGCACCGCGGCTAGCCAATGGTGCACCACGGCTCATTCTGGTCCACCGCGACAAGCCCATGGTCCACCACAGCTCATTCTGGTGCGCCACGGCTAGCCCATGATCCACCACGACTCATTCTGCTGCACCACGGCTAGCCCATGGTCCACCACGGTTTTTTCTGGTGCACCGCGGCTAGCCCAGGGTGCACCACAGCTCATTCTGGTGCACCGTGGCTCATTCTGCTGCACCACAGCTCATTCTGGTGCACCACGACTAGCCCGTGATCCACCACGGCTCATTCTTGTGCACCACAGCTAGCCCATGGTCCACCACGATCATTCTGGTGCACCGCGGCTAGCCCATTGTGGACCACGACTCATTCCGGGGCACCGCGACTTATTCTGATTCACCGCGGCTAGTCCATGGTCAACCACGGCTCATTCTGGTGCACCGCGACTAGCCCATGGTCCACCACCGCTCATTCTGGTGCACTACGGCTAGCCTATGGTTCAGCTCCGCTCTTTCGGGTGCACCACTGCTCATTCTGGTGCACCGCGGCTAGCCCATGGTGCACCACGGCTCATTCTGGTGCACCGCGACTAGCCCATGGTGCACCACGGCTCATTCTGGTGCACCGCGACTAGCCCATGGTGCACCACGGCTCATCCTGGTCCCTCGCGGCTAGCCCACGGTGCACCACGACTCATTTCGGTGCACCACGGCTCATTCTGGTCCCTCGCGGCTAGCCCACGGTGCACCACGACTCATTTCGGTGCACCACGGCTCAATCTGGTGCACCGCGGCTAGCCCATGGTCCACCACGGCTCATTCTGGTGCACCGCGAGTAGCCCATGGTCCACCACGGCTCATTCTGGTGCACCGCGGCTCATTCTGGTGCACCGCGACTAGCCCATGGTGCACCACGGCTCATTCTGGTCCTTCGCGGCTAGACCACGGTGCACCACGACTCATTCAGGACGGCTCATTCTGGTGTACCGCGGCTAGCCCATGGTGCACCACGGCTCATTCTGGTGCACCGCGGCTAGCCCATGGTGCACCACGGCTCATTCTGGTGCACCGCGGCTAGCCCATGGTGCACCACGGCTCATTCTGGTGCACCGCGGCTAGCCCCTGGTGCACCACGGTGGCTCATTCTGGTGCACCGCGGCTAGCCCATGGTGCACCACGGCTCATTCTGGTGCACCGCGGCTAGCCCACGGTGCACCGCGGCTCATTCTGGTGCACCGCGGCTAGCCCACGGTGCACCACGGCTCATTCTGGTGCACCGTGGCTCATTCTGGTGCACCGCGGCTAGCCCATGGTGCACCACGGCTCATTCTGGTGCACCGCGGCTAGCCCATGGTGCACCACGGCTCATTCTGGTGCACCGTGGCTCATTCTGGTGCACCGCGGCTAGCCCAGGGTGCACCACGGCTCATTCTGGTGCACCGCGGCTCACCGCGGCTAGCCCACGGTGCACCACGGCTCATTCTGGTGCATCGCGACTAGCCCACGGTGCACCACGGCTCATTCTGGTGTAGCGCGACCATCCCACGGTGCACCACGGCTCATTCTGGTGCACCATGACTTATTCTGGTGCACCGCGGCCAGCCCATGGTGCACCACGGCTCATTCTGGTGCACCGCGGCTCGCCCATAGTGCACCACCGCTCATTCGGGTGCATCACGGCTCATTCTGGTGCACCGCGGCTAGCCCATGGTGCACCACGGCTCATTCTGGTGCACCGCGACTAGCGCATGGTCCACCACGGCTCATTCTGGTGCACCACGGCTAGCCCATGGTCCACCACGACTCATTCTGGTGCACCACGGCTAGCCCATGGTCCACCACGGTTGATTCTGGTGCACCGCGGCTAGCCCATGGTCCACCACAGCTCATTCTGGTGCACCACGGCTAGCCCATGATCCACCACGACTCATTCTGCTGAACCACGGCTAGCCCATGGTCCACCACGTTTGATTCTGGTGCACCGCGGCTAGCCCATTGTGGACCACGACTCATTCCGGGGCACCGCGACTTATTCTGATTCACCGCGGCTAGTCCATGGTCCACCACGGCTCATTCTGGTGCACCGCGACTAGCCCATGGTCCACCACCGCTCATTCTGGTGCACTACGGCTAGCCTATGGTTCAGCTCCGCTCATTCGGGTGCACCACTGCTCATTCTGGTGCACCGCGGCTAGCCCATGGTGCACCGCGGCTCATTCTGGTGCACCGCGGCTAGCCCATGGTGCACCACGGCTCATTCTGGTGCAACGCGGCTAGCCCACGGTGCACCACGACTCATTCAGGTGCACCACGGCTCATTCTGGTGCACCGCGGCTAGCCCATGGTGCACCACGGCTCATTCTGGTGCATCGCGACTAGCCCATGGTGCACCACGGCTCATTCTGGTGCACCGCGGCTAGCCCATGGTGCACCACGGCTCATTCTGGTGCACCGCGGCTAGCCCATGGTGCACCACGGCTCATTCTGGTGCATCGCGACTAGCCCATGGTGCACCACGGCTCATTCTGGTGCACCGCGGCTAGCCCATGGTGCACCACGGCTCATTCTGGTTCCTCGCGGCTTGCCCATGGTGCACCACGGCTCATTCTGGTCCACCGCGACTAGCCCATGGTCCGCCACTGCTCATTCTGGTGCACCGCGACTAGCCCAGGGTGCACCACGGCTCATTCTGGTGCACCGCGGGTAGCCCATGGTGCACCACGGCTCATTCTGGTGCACCGCGGCTAGCCCATGGTGCACCACGACTTATTCTGGTGCACCGCGGCTAGCCCATGGTTCACCACGACTTATTCTGGTGCACCGCGGCTCATTCTGGTGCACCGCGACTAGCCCATGGTGCACCACGGCTCATTCTGGTGCACCGCGGCTAGCCCACGGTGCACCACGGCTCATTCTGGTGCACCGCGGCTAGCCCATGGTGCACCACGGCTCGTTCGAGTGCACCGCAGCTCATTCTGGTGCACCGCGGCTAGCCCAGGGTACACCACGGCTCATTCTGGTGCACCGTGGCTCATTCTGGTGCACCGCGGCTAGCCCATGGTGCACCACGGCTCATTCTGGTGCATCGCGACTAGCCCATGGTGCACCACGGCTCATTCTGGTGCACCACGGCTCATTCTGGTGCACCGCGGCTAGCCCATGGTGCACCACGGCTCATTCTGGTGCACCACGGCTCATTCTGGTGCACCGCGGCTAGCCCATGGTGCACCACGGCTCATTCTGGTGCACCGCGGCTAGCCCATGGTGCACCACGGCTCATTCTGGTGCACCACGGCTAGCCCATGGTGCACCACGGCTCACGGCTTCTGGTGCACCACGGCTAGCCCATGGTGCACCACTACTCATTTTGGTGCACCACGGCCCATGGTGCACCACGGCTCATTCTGGTGCACCACGACTAGCCCATGGTCCACCGCGGCTAGCCCAGGGTCCACCACGGCTCATTCTGGTGCACCGCGGCTAGCCCATGGTGCACCACGGTTGATTCTGGTGCACCGCGACTAGCCCATGGTCCACCACCGCTCATTCTGGTGCACTACGGCTAGCCTATGGTTCAGCTCCGCTCATTCGGGTGCACCACTGCTCATTCTGGTGCACCGCGGCTAGCCCATGGTGCACCACGGCTCATTCTGGTGCAACGCGACTAGCCCATGGTGCACCACGGCTCATTCTGGTGCACCGCGGCTAGCCCATGGTGCACCACGGCTCATTCTGGTGCACCGCGGCTAGCCCACGGTGCACCACGGCTCATTCTGGTGCACCGCGGCTAGCCCATGGTGCACCACGGCTCATTCGGGTGCACCACGGCTCATTCTGGTGCACCGCGGCTAGCCCATGGTGCACCACGGCTCATTCTGGTGCACCGCGACTAGCCCAGGGTGCACCACGGCTCATTCTGGTGCACCACGGCTCATTCTGGTGCACCGCAGCTAGCCCAGGGTGCAGCGCTGCTCATTCTGGTGCACCGCGGCTTGCCCATGGTGCACCGCGGCTCATTCTGGTGCACCACGGCTCATTATGGTGCACCACGGCTAGCCCATGATCCAACACGGCTCATTCTGGTCCTTCGCGGATAGTCCACGGTGCACCACGACTCATTCAGGTGCACCACGGCTCATTCTGGTGCACCGCGGCTAGCCCATGGTCCACCGCGGCTCATTCTGGTGCACCGCGGCTAGCCCATGGTGCACCGCGGATCATTCTGGTGCACCGCGACTAGCCCATGGTGCACCACAGCTCATTCTGGTGCAGCGTGGCTAGCCCATGATCACCACAGCTCACCATGGTCCACCATAGCTCATTCTGGTGCGCCACGGCTAGCCCATGATCCACCACGACTCATTCTGGTCCCCCGCGGCTTGCCCACGGTGCACCACGACCCATTCCGGTGCACCACGGATCATTCTGGTTCACCGCGGCTAGCCAATGGTTCGCCTCCGCTCATTCGGGTGCACCACTGCTCAATCTGGTGCACCGCGGCTAGCCCATGGTCCACCACAGTTTATTCTGGTGCACCACTGCTCATTCTGGTGCACCGCGGCTAGCCCATGGTCCACCACAGTTTATTCTGGTGCACCGCGGCTAGCCCAGGGTGCACCGCGGCTCATTCTGGTGCACCGCGGCTAGCCCATGGTGCACCGCGGCTCATTCTGGTGCACCGCGGCTAGCCCATGGTGCACCACGGGTGCACCACGGCTCATTCTGGTGCACCGCGGCTAGCCCATGGTGCACCACGGCTCATTCTGGTGCATCGCGACTAGCCCAGGGTGCACCACGGCTCATTCTGGTGCACCGTGGCTCATTCTGGTGCACCGCGGCTAGCCCAGGGTGCACCACGGCTAATTCTGGTGCACCGTGGCTCATTCTGGTGCACCGCGGCTAGCCCACGGTGCACCATGGCTCATTCTGGTGCATCGTGACTAGCCCACGGTGTACCACGGCTCATTCTGGTGTAGCGCGACTAGCCCACGGTGCACCACGGCTCATTCTGGTCCTTCGCGGCTAGCCCACGGTGCACCACGACTCATTCAGGTGCACCACGGCTCATTCTGGTTCACCGCGGCTAGCCTATGGTTCACCTCCGCTCATTCGGGTGCACCACTGCTCATTCTGGTGCACCGCGGCTAGCCAATGGTGCACCACGGCTCATTCTGGTGCACCGCGACTAGCCCATGGTCCACCACGGCTCATTCTGGTGCGCCACGGCTTGCCCATGATCCACCACGACTCATTCTGCTGCACCACGGCTAGCCCATGGTCCACCACGGTTTTTTCTGGTGCACCGCGGCTAGCCCAGGGTGCACCACAGCTCATTCTGGTGCACCGTGGCTCATTCTGCTGCACCACAGCTCATTCTGGTGCACCACGACTAGCCCGTGATCCACCACGGCTCATTCTTGTGCCCACCACCACGATCATTCTGGTGCACCGCGGCTAGCCCATTGTGGACCACGACTCATTCCGGGGCACCGCGACTTATTCTGATTCACCGCGGCTAGTCCATGGTCAACCACGGCTCATTCTGGTGCACCACGACTAGCCCATGGTCCACCACCGCTCATTCTGGTGCACTACGGCTAGCCTATGGTTCAGCTCCGCTCATTCGGGTGCACCACGGCTCATTCTGGTGCACCACGGCTAGCCCATGGTGCACCACAGCTCATTCTGGTGCACCACGGCTAGCCCATGCTCCACCACGGCTCATTCTTGTGCACCACAGCTAGCCCATGGTCCACCACGACTCATTTCGGTGCACCACAGCTCATTCTGGTTCACCGCGGCTAGCCCATGGTGCTCCACGGCTCATTCTGGTGCACCGCGGCTAGCCCACGGTGCACCGTGGCTCATTCTGGTGCACCGCGACTAGCCCACACGGCTCATTCTGGTGCACCGCGACTAGCCCATGGTGCACCACGGCTCATTCTGGTCCACCGCGGCTAGCCCACGGTGCACCACGACTCATTCAGGTGCACCACGGCTCATTCTGGTTCACCGCGGCTAGCCCATGGTGCACCACGGCTCATTCTGGGCCTTCGCAGCTAGCCCACGGTGCACCACGGCTCATTCTGGTGCACCACTAGCCCATGGTGCACCACGGCTCATTCTGGTGCATCGCGGCTAGCCCACCACGGCTCATCTGGTGCACCACGGCTCATTCTGGTGCACCACGGCTAGCCCACCACGGCTCATTCTGGTGCACCGCGGCTAGCCCATGGTGCACCACGGCTCATTCTGGTGCACCGCGGCTAGCCACACCACGGCTCATTCTGGTGCACCGACTAGCCCATGGTGCACCACGGCTCATTCTGGTCCTTCTCGGCTAGCCCACGGTGCACCACGACTCATTCAGGTGCACCACGGCTCATTCTGGTTCACCGCGGCTAGCCCATGGTGCACCACGGCTCATTCTGGTGCATCGCGACTAGCCCATGGTGCACCACGGCTCATTCTGGTGCAACGCGACTAGCCCATGGTGCACCACGGCTCATTCTGGTCCTTCGCGGCTAGCCACGGTGCACCACGACTCATTCAGGTGCACCACGGCTCATTCGGGTGCACCGCGGTGCACCACTGGTGCACCACGGCTCATTCTGGTGCAGCGCGTCTAGCCCATGGTGCACCACGGCTTATTCTGGTCCCTCGCGACTAGCCCATGGTGCACCGCGACTAGCCCATGGTCCACCACGGCTCATTCGGGTGCACCGCGGCTAGCCCATGGTGCACCACGGCTCATTCTGGTCCCCCGCGGCTTGCCCACGGTGCACCACGACCCATTCCGGTGCACCACGGATCATTATGGTTCACCGCGGCTAGCCCATGGTGTACCACGGCTCATTCGAGTGCACCACGGCTCATTCTGGTGCACCGCGGCTAGCCCATGGTGCACCACGGCTCATTCTGGTGCAGAGCGACTAGCCCATGGTCCACCACGGCTCATTCTGGTGCACCGCGACTAGCCCATGGTCCACCGCTGCTCATTCTGGTGCACCACGACAGGTTCCATTCTGGTGCACCAGGGCACCACGGCTCATTCTGGTGCACCGCGGCTAGCCCAGGGTGCACCACGGCTCATTCTGGTGCACCGTGGCTCATTCTGGTGCACCGCGGCTAGCCCAGGGTGCACCACGGCTAATTCTGGTGCACCGTGGCTCATTCTGGTGCACCGCGGCTAGCCCACGGTGCACCTTGGCTCATTCTGCTGCATCGTGACTAGCCGACGGTGTACCACGGCTCATTCTGGTGTAGCGTGACTAGCCCACGGTGCACCACGGCTCATTCTGGTCCTTCGCGGCTAGCCCACGGTGCACCACGACTCATTCAGGTGCACCACGGCTCATTCTGGTTCACCGCGGCTAGCCTATGGTTCACCTCCGCTCATTCGGGTGCACCACTGCTCATTCTGGTGCACCGCGGCTAGCCAATGGTGCACCACGGCTCATTCTGGTCCACCGCGACAAGCCCATGGTCCACCACGGCTCATTCTGGTGCGCCACGGCTAGCCCATGATCCACCACGACTCATTCTGCTGCACCACGGCTAGCCCATGGTCCACCACGGTTTTTTCTGGTGCACCGCGGCTAGCCCAGGGTGCACCACAGCTCATTCTGGTGCACCGTGGCTCATTCTGGTGCACCACGGCTGCACACCACAGCTCATTCTGGTGCACCACGACTAGCCCGTGATCCACCACGGCTTATTCTTGTGCACCACAGCTAGCCCATGGTCCACCACGATCATTCTGGTGCACCGCGGCTAGCCCATTGTGGACCACGACTCATTCCGGGGCACCGCGACTTATTCTGATTCACCGCGGCTAGTCCATGGTCAACCACGGCTCATTCTGGTGCACCACGACTAGCCCATGGTCCACCACCGCTCATTCTGGTGCACTACGGCTAGCCTATGGTTCAGCTGCGCTCATTCGGGTGCACCACGGCTCATTCTGGTGCACCGCGGCTAGCCCATGGTGCACCACGGCTCATTCTGGTGCACCGCGACTAGCGCATGGTCAACCACGGCTCATTCTGGTGCACCGCGGCTAGCCCATGGTGCACCACGACTCATTCTGGTCCTTCGCGGCTAGCCCACGGTGCACCACGACTCATTCTGGTGCACCACGGCTCATTCTGGTGCACCGCGGCTAGCCCTCATTCGGGTGCACCACGGTGCACCACGGCTCATTCTGGTGCACCGCGGCTAGCCCATGGTGCACCGCGGCTCATTCTGGTCCACCGCACCACTATTCTGGTGCACCGCGGCTAGCCCAGGGTCCACCACGGCTCATTCTGGTGCACCGCGGCTAGCCCATGGTGCACCACGGCTCATTCTGGTCCTTCGCGGCTAGCCCACGGTGCACCACGACTCATTCCGGTGCACCACGGCTCGCGACTAGCCCACGGTGCACCACGGCTCATTCTGGGCCTTCGCAGCTAGCCCACGGTGCACCACGGCTCATTCTGGTCGTTCGCGGCTAGCCCATGGTGCACCACGGCTCATTCGGGTGCACCGCGGCTAGCCTAGGGTCCACCACGGCTCATTCTGGTGCACCGCGGCTAGCCCATGGTGCACCACGGTTGATTCTGGTGCATCGCGACTAGCCAATGGTCCACCACGGCTCATTGAGGTGCACCGCGACTAGCCCATGATCCACCGCGGCTCATTCTGGTGCACTACGGCTAGCCTATGGTTCTCCTCCGCTTTTTCGGGTGCACCACTGCTCATTCTGGTGCACCGCGGCTAGCCCATTGTGGACCACGGCTCATTCTGGTGCATCGCGACTAGCCCATGGTCCACCACAGCTCATTCTGGTGCACCGCGGCTAGGGTGCACCACGGCTCATTCTGGTCCTTCGCGGCTAGCCCACGGTGCACCACGGCTCGTTCTGGTGCACCGCGGCTAGCCCATGGTGCACCACGGCTCATTCTGGTGCAGAGCGACTAGCCCATGGTCCACCACGGCTCATTCTGGTGCACCGCGACTAGCCCATGGTCCACCACCGCTCATTCGGGTGCACTACGACTAGCCTATGGTTCACCTCCGCTCATTCGGGTGCACCACTGCTCATTCTGGTGCACCGCGGCTAGCCCATGGTGCACCACTGCTCATTCTGGTGCACCGCGGCTAGCCCATGGTGCACCACGGCTCATTCTGGTCCACCGCGACTAGCCCATGGTCCACCACGGCTCATTCTGGTGCACCGCGGCTAGCCCACGGTGCACCACGGCTCATTCTGGTCCTTCGCGGCTAGCCCACGGTGCACCACGACTCATTCAGGTGCACCACGGCTCATTCTGGTGCACCGCGGCTAGCCCATGGTGCACCACGGCTCATTCTGGTGCATCGCGACTAGCCCATGGTGCACCACGGCTCATTCTGGTGCAACGCGACTAGCCCATGGTGCACCACGGCTCATTCTGGTCCTTCGCGGCTAGTCCACGGTGCACCACGACTCATTCAGGTGCACCACGGCTCATTCTGGTGCACCGCGGCTAGCCCACGGTGCACCACGGCTCATTCTGGTGCACCGACTAGCCCATGGTGCACCACGGCTCATTCTGGTGCACCGCGGCTAGCCCATGGTGCACCACGGCTCATTCCGGTGCACCGCGACTAGCCCATGGTCAACTGCAGCTCATTCTGGTGCACCGCAGCTAGCTCATGGTGCACCACAGCTCATTCTGGTGCAGCGCGACTAGCCCATGGTGCACCACGGCTCATTCTGGTCCCCTGCGGCTTGCCCACGGTGCACCACGACCCATTCCGGTGCACCACGGATCATTATGGTTCACCGCGGCTAGCCAATGGTTCGCCTCCGCTCATTCGGGTGCACCACTGCTCAATCTGGTGCACCGCGGCTAGCCCATGGTCCACCACAGTTTATTCTGGTGCACCACTGCTCATTCTGGTGCACCGCGGCTAGCCCATGGTCCACCACAGTTTATTCTGGTGCACCGCGGCTAGCCCAAGGTGCACCACAGCTCATTCTGGTGCACCGTGGCTCATTCTGGTGCACCGCGGCTAGCCCAGGGTGCACCACAGCTGGTGCACCGCGGCTAGCCCATGGTGCACCACGGCTCATTCTGGTCCACCGCGACTAGCCCATGGTCCACCACGGCTCATGCTGGTCCGTCGCGGCTAGCCCACGGTGCACCACGGCTCATTCTGGTCCTTCGCGGCTAGCCCACGGTGCACCACGGCTCATTCTGGTCCTTCGCGGCTAGCCCACGGTGCACCACGGCTCATTCTGGGCCTTCGCAGCTAGCCCACGGTGCACCACGGCTCATTCTGGTGCACCACGGCTCATTCTGGTGCACCGCGGCTAGCCCATGGTGCACCACGGCTCATTCTGGTGCACCGCGACTAGCCCATGGTCCACCACGGCTCATTCTGGTGCACCGCGACTAGCCCATGGTCCACCGCGGCTCATTCTGGTGCACTGCATCTAGCTCATGGTGCACCACGGCTCATTCTGGTCCCCCGCGGCTAGCCCACGGTGCACCCCGACTCATTCCGGTGCACCACGGCTAGCCCAGGGTGCACCACGGCTCATTCTGGTGCACCGGGGCTCATTCTGGTGCACCGCGGCTAGCCCATGGTGCACCGCGGCTCATTCTGGTGCACCGCGGCTAGCCCATGGTGCACCACGGCTCATTCTGGTGCACCGCGGCTAGCCCATGGTGCACCACGGCTCATTCTGGTGCACCGCTGCTAGCCCAGGGTCCACCACGGCTCATTCTGGTGCACCGCGGCTAGCCCATGGTCCACCACGGCTCATTCTGGTGCACCGCGGCTAGCCCATGGTGCACCACCGCTCATTCTGGTGCAGCGCGTCTAGCCCATGGTCCACCACGGCTCATTCTGGTGCACCACCGCTCATTCGGGTGCATCACGGCTCATTCTGGTGCACCGCGGCTAGCCCATGGTCCACCACGGCTCATTCTGGTGCACCGCGGCTAGCCCATGGTGCACCACGGCTCATTCTGGTGCATCGCGCCTAGCCCATGGTGCACCACGGCTCATTCTGGTGCAGCGCGACTGGCCCATGGTGCACCACGGCTCATTCTGGTGCACCGCGACTAGCCCATGGACCACCACCGCTCATTCTGGTGCACTACGGCTAGCCCATGGTTCAGCACGGCTCATTCGGGTGCACCACTGCTCATTCTGGTGCACCGCGACTAGCCCATGGTGCACCACGGCTCATTCTGGTGCAACGCGACTAGCCCATGGTGCACCACGGCTCATTCTGGTCCTTCGCGGCTAGCCCACGGTGCACCACGACTCATTCAGGTGCTCCACGGCTCATTCTGGTAAACCGCGGCTAGCCCATGGTGCACCACGGCTCATTCTGGTGCAACGCGACTAGCCCATGGTGCACCACGGCTCATTCTGGTCCTTCGCGGCTAGTCCACGGTGCACCACGACTCATTCAGGTGCACCACGGCTCATTCTGGTGCACCGCGGCTAGCCCATGGTGCACCACGGCTCATTCTGGTGCAGCGCGACTAGCCCATGGTCCACCACGGCTCATTCGGGTGCACCGCGGCTCATTCCGGTGCACCGCGACTAGCCCATGGTCCACCGCAGCTCATTCTGGTGCACCGCAGCTAGCTCATGGTGCACCACAGCTCATTCTGGTGCAGCGCGACTAGCCCATGGTGCACCACGGCTCATTCTGGTCCCCCGCGGCTTGCCCACGGTGCACCACGACCCATTCCGGTGCACCACGGATCATTATGGTTCACCGCGGCTAGCCAATGGTTCACCTCCGCTCATTCGGGTGCACCACTGCTCAATCTGGTGCACCGCGGCTAGCCCATGGTCCACCACAGTTTATTCTGGTGCACCACTGCTCATTCTGGTGCACCGCGGCTAGCCCATGGTCCACCACAGTTTATTCTGGTGCACCGCGGCTAGCCCAGGGTGCACCACGGCTAATTCTGGTGCACCGCGGCTAGCCCACGGTGCACCACGGCTCATTCTGGTGCACCGTGGCTCATTCTGGTGCACCGCGGCTAGCCCATGGTGCACCACGGCTCATTCTGGTGCACCACGGCTCATTCTGGTGAAGCGCGACTAGCCCACGGTGCACCACAGCTTATTCTGGTGCAGCGCGACTAGCCCACGGTGCAGCACGGCTCATTCTGGTGCAGCGCGACTAGCCCACGGTGCACCACGACTCATTCCGGGGCACCGCGACTTATTCTGATTCACCGCGGCTAGTCCATGGTCAACCACGGCTCATTCTGGTGCACCGCGACTAGCCCATGGTCCACCACGGCTCATTCTGGTGCACCGCGACTAGCCCATGGTCCACCACCGCTCATTCTGGTGCACTACGGCTAGCCTATGGTTCAGCTCCGCTCATTCGGGTGCACCACTGCTCATTCTGGTGCACCGCGAATAGCCCATGGTGCACCACGGCTCATTCCGGTCCACCGCGACTCATTCAGGTGCACCACTACTCATTCTGGTGCACCGCGGCTAGCCCACGGTGCACCACGGCTCATTCTGGTGCACCGCGACTAGCCCATGGTGCACCGTGGCTCATTCTGGTGCACCGCGGCTAGCCCATGGTGCACCCCGGCTCATTCTGGTGCATCGCGACTAGCCCATGGTGCACGACGGCTCATTCTGGTGCAGCGCGACTAGCCCATGGTGCACCACGGCTCATTCTGGTGCACCGCGGCTCATTCTGGTGCACCGCGGCTCATTCTGGTGCACCATGACTAGCCCATGGTGCACCACGGCTCATTCTGGTGCACCGCGGCTAGCCCATGGTGCACCACGGCTCATTCTGGTGCAGCGCGACTAGCCCATGGTGCACCACGGCTCATTCTGGTCCCTCGCGGCTAGCCCACGGTGCACCACGACTCATTTCGGTGCACCACGGCTCATTCTGGTGCACCGCGGCTAGCCCATGGTCCACCACGGCTCATTCTGGTGCACGCACCACGGCTAGCCCATGGTCCACCACAGTTTATTCTAGTGCACCGCGGCTAGCCCAGGGTGCACCACAGCTAGCCCATGGTCCACCACGATCATTCTGGTGCACCGCGGCTAGCCCATTGTGGACTAGCCCAAGGTGCACCACGACTCATTCTGGTGCACCGCGGCTAGCCCATGGTGCACCACGACTCATTCTGGTTCACCGCGGCTAGCCCATGGTGCCCATGGTGCACCACGGCTCATTCTGGTGCCCCGCGGCTAGCCCAGGGTGCACCACGGCTAATTCTGGTGCACCGTGGCTAATTCTGGTGCACCGCGGCTAGCCCATGGTGCACCACGGCTAATTCTGGTGCACCGTGGCTCATTCTGGTGCACCGCGGCTAGCCCATGGTGCACCACGGCTCATTCTGGTGCACCGCGGCTCATTCTGGTGCAGCGCGACTAGCCCAGGGTGCACCACGGCTAATTCTGGTGCACCGCGGCTAGCCCATGGTGCACCACGGCTCATTCTGGTGCACCGCGACTAGCCCATGGTCCACCACGGCTCATTCTGGTGCACCCCGGCTAGCCCATGGTCCACAACGGCTCATTCTGGTGCACCGCGGCTAGCCCATGGTGCACCACGGCTCATTCTGGTGCACCGCGGCTC
Source organism: Gastrolobium bilobum (assembly GCF_033153095.1). Lineage (NCBI taxonomy): Eukaryota > Viridiplantae > Streptophyta > Magnoliopsida > Fabales > Fabaceae > Gastrolobium > Gastrolobium bilobum. Next base: position 14,185 of record NW_026897855.1, on the reverse strand, counting down.
TTTGTGGTGCAGCGCGACTAGCCCATGGTGCACCACGGCTCATTCTGGTCCCCCGCGGCTAGCCCACGGTGCACCACGACTCATTCCAGTGCACCACGGCTCATTCTGGTCCCCCGCGGCTAGCCCACGGTGCACCACAGCTCATTCTGGTTCACCGCGGCTAGCCCATGGTGCACCACGGCTTCTGGTGCACTACGGCTAGCCTATGGTTCATCTCCGCTCATTCGGGTGCACCACGGCTCATTCGGGTGCACCGCGGCTAGCCCATGGTGCACCACGGCTCATTCTGGTCCACCGCGACTAGCCCATGGTCCACCACAGCTCATTCTGGTGCACCACGGCTAGCCCATGATACACCGCAGCTCATTCTGGTGCACTACGGCTAGCCTATGGTTCAGCTGCGCTCATTCGGGTGCACCACTGCTCATTCTGGTGCATCGCGGCTAGCCCACGGTGCACCACGACTCATTCAGGTGCACCACGACTAGCCCACGGTGCACCACGGCTCATTCTGGTGTAGCGCGACCATCCCACGGTGCACCACAGCTCATTCTGGTTCCACCGCGGCTCATTCTGGTGCACTACGGCTAGCCTATGGTTCTCCTCCGCTTTTTCGGGTGCACCACTGCTCATTCTGGTGCACCGCAGCTAGCCCATTGTGGACCACGACTCATTCCGGAGCACCGCGACTTATTCTGATTCACCGCGGCTAGTCCATGGTCAACCACGGCTCATTCTAGTGCACCGCGACTAGCCCATGGTCCACCACCGCTCATTCTGGTGCACTACGGCTAGCCTATGGTTCAGCTGCGCTCATTCGGGTGCACCACTGCTCATTCTGGTGCACCACGGCTCATTCTGGTCCACCGCGACTAGCCCATGGTCCACCACGGCTCATTCTGGTGCAACGCGACTAGCCCATGGTGCACCACGGCTCATTCTGGTGCACCACGACTCATTAGCCCACGGTGCACCACGACTCATTCAGGTGCACCACGGCTCATTCTGGTTCACCGCGGCTAGCCCATGGTGCACCACGGCTCATTCTGGTGCATCGCGACTAGCCCATGGTGCACCACGGCTCATTCTGGTGCAACGCGACTAGCCCATGGTGCACCACGGCTCATTCTGGTCCTTCGCGGCTAGTCCACGGTGCACCACGACTCATTCAGGTGCACCACGGCTCATTCTGGTGCACCGCGGCTAGCCCATGGTGCACCACGGCTCATTCTGGTGCAGCGCGACTAGCCCATGGTCCACCACGGCTCATTCGGGTGCACCGCGGCTCATTCTGGTGCACCGGGGCTAGCCCATGGTGCACCACGGCTCATTCTGGTGCAGCGTGGCTAGCCCATGATCCACCACAGCTCATTCTGGTGCAGGGTGGCTAGCCCATGGTGCACCACGGCTCATTCTTGCCCACGGTGCACCACGACCCATTCCGGTGCACCACGGATCATTATGGTTCACCGCGGCTAGCCAATGGTTCACCTCCGCTCATTCGGGTGCACCACTGCTCAATCTGGTGCACCGCGGCTAGCCCATGGTGCACCACAGCTCATTCTGGTGCACCACGGCTCATTCTGGTGCACCGCGGCTAGCCCATGGTGCACCACGGCTCATTCTGGTGCACCGCGGCTAGCCCATGGTGCACCACGGCTAATTCTGGTGCACCGTGGCTCATTCTGGTGCACCGCGGCTAGCCCATGGTGCACCACGGCTCATTCTGGTGCACCACGGCGCAGCGCGACTCAGTCAGGTGCACCACGGCTCCTTCGGTGCACCACGGCTCATTCTGGTGCACCACGGATGCTCCACCACGGCTCATTGTGGTGCACCGCGACTAGCCCATGGTGCACCACGGCTCATCCTGGTCCCTCGCGGCTAGCCCACGGTGCACCACAACTCATTTCGGTGCAGCGCGACTAGCCCATGGTGCACCACGGCTCATTCTGGTCCCTCGCGGCTAGCCCACGGTGCACCACGGCTCATTCTGGTCCTTCGCGGCTAGCCCACGGTGCACCACGACTCATTCAGGTGCACCACAGCTCATTCTGGTTCACCGCGGCTAGCCCATGGTGCACCACGGCTCATTCTGGTGCACTACGGCTAGCCTATGGTTCACCTCCGCTCATTCGGGTGCACCATTGCTCATTCTGGTGCACCGCAGCTAGCCCATGGTGCACCAAGGCTCATTCTGGTCCACCGCGACTAGCCCATGGTCCACCACAGCTCATTCTGGTGCACCACGGCTAGCCCATGATCCACCACGACTCATTCTGGTGCACCAAGGCTCGAATCCAACGGTTGATTCTGGTTCTGGGGTGGCTGTTGGCTACTACTCCTTGTCTGGATTACCATCCTTTGTCTGGTTAGTGGGGACTTCCAATTCAATGAAGATGAATTCTCCACAGACGGCGCCAGTGTTCTGTCCTTGAGACAGAGATATCCAGCCCAATAGGCTGGTGCATTTATCTTGGATCTAGTGCCCTCTCCAAAGTATCTATTAATGAGATACCCTTGAGTCAAGCAGATCATTGTGCACAGAATACTATAACGGCGTATTAGGATGGGCACAGTGACAACATAACAGTAAGAGAGAGAGATCCTAACTTACCTTTAGGGTTTACCTTGTATTTATAGAGATTACCTGTGGGTAGTGTGGATGGGCCTTTGGTGCCTCTGGTGAGGGCCCAGGCCTGCTTGCTATGCTGTCGTATTAGGATTAGTATCCTTGATGGATATCTGTACCGTAGGGATCTATAAGCCCACTATGTTCCCTTCAGGGATGAGTCACTGTATGGATAATACCCTTAGCACAAGTACAGACCAGGCTAAGAGGTACTTGCCCAGTATAACAAGCAATCAGCAATGGATAAGTAAGCAATAGTATGACTCAAAGTAAATGGGCAGAATAACGATACATTAGATCCCCTTGGTGTGCCCAACAGGGCTATTTATAGGGAGGTTGTATGAGCCTCCAACGGGTTGGTGAGGAGGGGGTCAACCCTTCTTGGGGTCCGCTCCTGATAGCAGATGTCGTGGGGCGTGACAGGCGCTGCTATGATAGCAGTGATGCCCATGGTGGTGTCATGTATGTCAAACGGGGGTAGTTGGGGCGACTGCCTTTGGGGGTTGGGGTCCCGAAATGGGACATTTCGATGCTTTCCCTAGGACGCGTCGCAGCGTTGGGGGATGGAAGGGTCCACGTTTAGGGATAGGTTATTCTACCTACTCCCATTTTGCCTACCTTTGCCTACCCGTTTTAATACCGTTCAATTACAATATCATCCAACGGTCGATATTTGTAATATAAAAAAACCTTTTTTTTTCTTTTTTTCTCCTCACTTCCTCCCGCACCCTTTCTCTCTCCTCCCATTTTTCTCTTCTCCCATTTTTCTCTTCCTCTGCTACCAGCATAAACTCATATTATCATAAACTTTTCCCAACATATGATGATGTCTCTACCTCAATCTTCCAAGTACCCTTAATCTTCTCACCTGATTGTTGGCGAATTTTTTTAAGGGAATGAACGGACTTTGGAACGGGGCGACTGGTTGCGAAGTGAGACTGGAACTTGTTGGCCAAATCGTCCCACTGGGTAGAATGGTGTACCAAGTCAGTGCTCTCCCTCCCAGAAGTGTGGGGAAAGTCTTGCACATGAGAAGATCCGTCTCTCCATGAAGGGTCATGGCCGCTTCAAACTTCTGGACCCACTCAAAAGGGTCCGTGTCGCCAATATATGTGGGAATGTTGGATGGGCCTTTGAAACCAAGGGGTATGGGGGTTAACCGCAAGTTATCGGTCAGCGGTTTGTTGCGTCCTGACGTATGAGCGGTTGTTATCCTTACATCAGGGTTGCGAGCACGCTGGTTCGGTTGTGGGTGGGGCATATGTGGAGCCTCAACCGAATAAGAGAGAGCTGGGGCGTGGTGCAAGGCCCGATTGACGCCGTATGGTGGTTGACCTGGATTTTGATAAACCCTTGGGGTTGTGGGATGGCCACGTTATGAGGCTACATAGCGTAACCGTGGAAAGGAAAACCAGCAAGGTACGGCTGAGGGAAGGGAGCAACAACGTTGTGAGTGTAAGGCCCAGGGGGTACAGGGCGACCATAGGGATTCAATGGTCATTGTGCATAGCGACTGGCTGGCTTCGAACTGGTTGTGGACGATGGGTGAGTGGGATGGCTAATGGAGCAGTGGTAGGGAATGGGATTCCGAAATGAACTCCCGGCGGTGGGGGTTGGTTTGGGATTATGTTTTCCCCTTGCATTTCACGCACAGGTGCACGATGGTTAAACTGTGTTACTCTGTCGTCGGCTACTGGCAGTCGCGAACCAACGAATTGTAGTACCGGTGGGAGGGCCTCGCCAGCGGCTCGTTCAACTGGGGCTGAGTGCATGGATGGCGGGGAGTTGGGATATACTGTTTGCACGTGACCGTCAGGGGTGACGGCTCTGCTTGTTCCGCCCTTCTGGTCGTGACAACCATGTCTAATTATCAGAGTCTGAAATGTGTCTTCTGGATCTTTGGTAGGAGAGTGGGAATAGAAGTTTATAGGTTCCCACATCCCACAGACGACGCCAATGTACCGTAGGGATCTATAAGCCCACTATGTTCCCTTCAGGGATGAGTCACTGTATGGATAATACCCTTAGCACAGGTACAAACCAGGCTAAGAGGTACTTTGCCCAGTATAACAAGCAATCAACAATGGATAAGTAAGCAATAGTATGACTCAAAGTAAATGGGCAGAATAACGATACATTAGATCCCCTTGGTGTGCCCAAGGGGGCTATTTATAGGGAGGTTGTATGAGCCTCCAACGGGTTGGTGAGGAGGGGGTTAACCCTTCTTGGGGTCCGCTCCTGATAGCAGATGTTGTGGGGCGTGACAGGCGCTGTTATGATAGCAGTGATGCCCATGGTGGTGTCAGGTATGTCAAACGGGGGCAGTTCCCTTTAACGGCATCTGGGGCGACTGCCTTTGGGGGTTGGGGTCCCGAAATGGGACATTTCGGTGCTTCCCCTAGGACGCGTCGCAGCGTTGGGGGATGGGAGGGTCCACGTCTGCCCTTAGGGCTGACGTGGGCTGGAGCCTTGGACTGCTTAGAGGTTGGGCCATCCGGAACAATGGATATCTATCCCTTGTTAATATCAATCCATATCTTGGATTGCCCCATGTTGGGCTTACCACTTATTAGGCTCATTATATGGGTCCATAAAAAAGTTTAACCATGAAAAGAAAAGATTATATGTTTATAACAAAACAAAGGTTCATAAAAGGAAAAATGTAATATTCTCATGCACCAATAAATTGTAATAATAGTCAAAGGTTGGAAGAAGGCAAGGTAAAATATTACCTTCATTAGTAAACCCACGACAGGGACCTGTCTATGAATTACAGCGGCAAAAAGTGCAGTACAATCCACATTTTTGTAGGGAGAAGGCCTAAGTGACTGGAAAAGCAACTGATCTGCAGCACTCGTATCCACGCGACACTGCCATTGACAATATAGTCTCATGTTTTAGCATAAGCAGTAATTGAGAAGTACTCACGAAAAAGTTCAATCACAGGTTTATTTAATTTCTCTTGAACCTTGGAAGCTAAATACTACAACTAGAGTAAATATTCATTGGTTTGCACTTGCCTCAGAAAGTTAGGCGAGGACCTGTCAGTGTCAATTGCGCTCTAGAAAGAAGACAATTCGTCTAGAAAGTTTACTCTTTTTGCAAAAACGACAGACAAGGATTGAATATATGAACTTTGAAGAAGTTTTACGGAGCCAACAATACTGGCATTTGATTAGGACATATAGTTTTCACAATGTAAGGGGCAGGTGGGGAAAACAGTATCTGAATGTGGCAATATCTTCCAAATTATTTACCATGAATCAAACACAATAAGGATTTACGCGATGAACTTGTGACAGAGTTTGTTGTAATTGCTAACTTCTTAATGCGCCATATTATACCGGTCAAAACAATTGCAAAATGCTACCTTGATACTGTATTAAATCACTGTTCAGCGGTACCATTATGGCATTGTGGAATCTTTAAAAATACTGTATGAAATTCAACCTTTTATTTCCTTACAATTATAAACTGTAACAAGACTGCAGGAAAAAATTTATCCTCTTTCTTTTCCAAATTTATGATAAAATTCTTTACACACTTCAATTTTTTTTTTTTACCATGTTTTGAGTATACTGTTAGAAACTAGTGCAAGAGACTAAGTAGATACAGACAAAAAGGGAAACCAAATATTATGTGATTGCAACTCATAAATAAGAACATAAGATTTTTTTATTTTTTATTTTTTTGGGAAATACATTTAAAAAAAAAAATACATATATACTCTTACGAAATAAGCTGTCCCAACCACGCTAAAACGAAACGCATTTCATTGAGCAATTACCAAAAATAAATAAATAATAATAATAAAACGTGAATCATTCAATAAGCTTTGAATGAGAGATTAGCATTAAGTTAACAACAATTAATAACACACGTTTTATTCAAACAGACTTCAATGTTAGTGATAATTTTCCAAAACCCGGTGATCAAGACGCATAAAAGAAGGAAAAAACGCACTCGAACAGTTTCAAAATCAAAGGAAAAAAAAACCAAAAAAAGCACAGTCAATAAAACAGTTTAAATTCAAAACTTGAATCAACGTTCTGAACAATCACACAAACAAGGCATTATTGATTACCGGTAATTTCCTCACGATATCTGCATTTCCAGCATGAACGGCGAGAAACAAAGGCGTGAACTCGACGCGTACCTGACTCGGCGATTCATGGTGCAGAACCAACTCGGTCCTTCGGATCCTCAAGGTGACGGCGCCGACGAAGTTGACGTCCACCAAGGGATCGGAAATTCAGTCTACGACGGAGCTCAGATCGCCAGAGTGAGAAGCTTCCAAAAGACGCTGCCACACTTCGGTCTCGTAGTCCACCGGAAACACCTGCTTTGCGGTGGAAAACATCGTCAATTTCCAGCGAACTTGAAGCCACCACCTCTCTCTCTTAGAATTGGAGATTAAATTGAAAGCTTTTTTGCTATAGATAGTGGAGAGTGGAAATTAGCGCGGCTAAAAATAACTTAGGGTAAGCTTTCATTTAAATAGGCGGTTAAGTCAGCATTAAAGATATAATATGATTTTTTTTTTTTTTTTGGTAACTAGATATGATATGATTTAAATCTTTTACCATTTAAATCTGAAATTTTATGATTATTTTTCAATCAAATCGATTTAATCAAGATTTTTTATGATTTTATTAAGTTAGAATTTTTATTCACTTCATTGTCTATTTCGCGTAGAAAACTTAATTATTCAGCATCCGAAATTTTAGCACAAATACCTAAAAAAATCTAGGCCTTGATTAATTTTCCGCAGTATCCATAGAGAATCAATGTTCTGAAAAATCTCAAACGAATCATGCAAAGCTCTCATATTTTTCTCCACTCAAAACCAAACAAATTGTACTAAAAAAAATCAAAATCGACTAAGCTCAAATTATGTAATTGAGGTATTTACGTTTTTTTACTTACACAAAAATAAAATTTTAATTTTCTCACAAGATCAACTTATTATTTTTAGAATTTTCTACGAGTAGATTTCATATTTTAACAACTTAAATAAATTAATTAAAAATCATTATTTCTAATCATATATTCTTTATTTATCTCTTACAACATGCATATATCAGCATATCTAACTCAAAAGATTCATTAAGCTTTTAGCATTACCAAATATCATGATCAGGCTCGCAAAACATGAAAATATTTTCAGTTCTCCCACGTAATACTTAAGGTTCAGTATATTTTTTTATTAAATTTGGAAAAAAAAAATCATATAATCAATTTTTCTTATTTTACCAACCCTTTTATTATTATTGTCGTCTAAATCTCACTTTTTTCTATTTTTAATAAGGGAATACATACTCTTATAACAACAAAAATATAATCGCGGAACACAATCATCCTTCATAATTACAACTAACAACCATTATCTCGTGTTTCTCAGTACTATACTAGTATATTACCCATGTGTTGTACGGGAAAAAATAATCTAAATGTTTGTCTTGTAAAAGTTAACGCAAATTGTAAAAATATATCACTTCATTTTAGGTTGTCTTATAATCATTCAAAAATTACAAAGTTTGACTCGATATTTACAAAATAAGAATAAATAATTATTTTTTTCAAGGATTTGTGTTCTTAGTATTGGAAATTTTACAATTTTGTATTTATAAAAATTGAAATTAGATTAAAAAATTTAATTATAAAAGAAGAAATTGGAATTTAATTTAATTATAAAAATGTAATAGCATATGAGGCAGGCCGTCCTCTGGGCTTAGCCCAATTTACCACCTTTAACTGTCAGCATTTTATATCAGTATGTAATAGGATTTTATATTTATTCGCACAAAAAAAAAGATTCTTATAGTTGCGTTTAGATTGCTATCTATCTATATTTTCTATAGTTGCCTCTAAATCGACTATATGAGGTGCGTGTATTTGTGACATATATATTAGATGAAAAGTTGGCAAATGTTTAAGTTAGTACGTTTAATATTATAACAAACATTTCATACTTGAAGTTGAATGTGGTAATATCAAAAGACAATTCTTAAATCATATTTCAATTTTTATAAATATTTATTCATAGAATTAGTGCTATATATAAGGATATATTTAATGCATGGTATTTAATCTCAATAATACTTCAACTACCAATAATAATTTGGTGAAGAATATGAAAAGCTAACCACTCATTAGGTTGAAAAAACTAATCATAAATAGCATTAAAATAATGATATACTGCAAAATATTGAATGGTCATTCCTTTTAATTGAGTAACTAATAAGAATAAAAAATGTTTTTTTTAAGGATTTGTGTCTTTAGTATTTAAAATTTTACAAATTTGTATTTATAAAAATTGATATTAGATTTAGGAATTTAATTATAAAAGAAGAAGATGAAATTTTAATTTAATTATAAAAACATGTTGGCAGGGGGCGGGCCGACCCTCCGGGCCGAGCCCAGTTTGTCACATTTAACTGTCAGCATTTTATATCAGCATGTAACACTACTAAAAAAACCTCTATCATCGACGGAATTTATCAACGAAAAATATTCCGTCAAAGATAGTTACGGAATTTTAGACGGAAATATCAATCCGTTTGAAATAGAGACGGAAAAAATTTCCGTGGAATTTTGAGACGGAAATGTGCAACGGAAAATAAATTCCGTCAAAATTTTTGACGGAAAATAAATGCCGTTGAAAATTTTCTGTCAAAAAATCACCATGTAATTTTTGTAATAAAAAATTATTGACGGAAAACAAATTCCGTTGATAATTACAACGGAATATTTATTCCGTTGAAAATTTCAACAGAGTTTTTCTGTCGAAATTTGAAACGGGATACTATTCCGTTGAAAATTCAAACGGAATTTCTTTCTGTGATATATGCAACGGATATTTTCTGTCGAAACTTTCAACGGAATATTTCTGTCAAAAATACAAACGGAACTTTAGTCCGTTGAAACTTTCAACGGAATTTTGGTATTTTTCCGTCAAAAATTGCAAGGGAATTTTTTTCCGTTGAAAATTGCAACGGCATTTTTTTCCGTTGAAAATTCCAACGGATTTTTTTCCGTTGATAATTTCTTTTATGCAATTTATAATTTTTATAGTGTTGTGCATACATATTGAAACATTCGTCTGAGAATGCTCAGATGAAGTTATGCATAATTAGAAATGTTGAAGTAATGGATGAAGTTATGAGTATACAAAAACGATGCTCAGATGTACTCACATGAAAATGGATATGAAAGTAAATATGTTGCTAACATATCCCTGTAATCTTTATTCAAATAAGCTTCAAACAAAAGAATGGTACTCGGGCCTTGACATAATTCATTGTTTTAATGGCACACACGCCAAAGCCCGATGAGGGACAAAACCTCTTAAGCGCAGACTTGCTGGAAGTCCTCAATAGTAGGATTAAACAATATAAAAAATGAAATAAACGAAAATAAGGGCAACGTGAGTGATATGCAATTATTAAAGTATATGATACTGAAATTTCCACCTTTTAGCAACCCCAGAAGTTTTATGACTACATCGGTGAATTTATAGAGTAGGTGGGTGGGCTTGCGTGATTCTTTACTTTGACCATTTTATGTTGGTGCAAAGTGTATTTCTAAATAATAATGAGTCAAAAGTTGCAACGGAATTTTATCCGTTGAAGTTTACAACGGAACAATTTTCGTTGAAAATTCCAACGGAATTTTGTTATTTTTCCGTCGAAAATTTCAACGGAATTATTTTTCGTTGAAAATTCCAACGGAATTTTTTTCCGTTGATACTTTCAACGGAATTTTGATATTTTTTCGTCGAAAATTTCAACGGAATTATTTTCCGTTGAAAATTTCCACGGAATTTTTATCCGTTGGTAATTTTAACTGAATTTTTATCCTACATTTTGTTCTTCAAGTAATCACAAGCAATATAGAATTAAGGATATTAAAAACACACACACACTTATACACATACAGATACACAAAAAGCAGCTTCAATTTCAATTAAAGACTAATATACTATAAGGCTCAGACAACTTAAGCGTTGAATTTCACGGATTTCATACGGGAAACCTTGCGCAAAAATTCGCAAGAGTAGAGGGCAAGTGTAATTGAAACCAAATCCAATGGAAAAATCAACAAGGAAATTAAATCACAATGGAATGAAGGAGATCGAGATGATGGCAACGCAGTGAAATTTAAAAAATGAGAGATGAAGGAATATAGAGACTTTGACGGCACCTCAAATTTCGGTGGTAACAGTCAAAATTTATGTCTTAAGATTTAGGGTTAATTTCATCGACAATAAGATATTGAACAAAGCAGAGATACAGGATAAGGAAATGAGAGACTCACCATTGGGGTCGATCATGAGCTTCTTGCTGGAAGAAAGAAGACAAAGTTAAATTCATCGACAACGAGAAATTGAACAAATCGAGAGGACGTCATGAATATTTGACTGTAGGCATTGCCATAATGAAGATACAAATTGCAACTAATTATTATTTGACTGTAGGCATTGCCATAATGAAGCTAAGGTATAATTTTTATTTTTATTTTTTTACTCCTGGCTTGCTTGGGTTGCATTTATTTTTATAATTTTTTTATTTTCCAAGTTGTATACTTTTTTTACACCGTGGAAGATCTAAGTGGCATGCATTTATTTTTATTTTTAATTTTTATAACTATTTTCAGGTGACAAGTCTATGATCAAGAGGAGATACGTGTACTTAACAGAAGATCTTAAAAGAGAACCCCGATGTTTGCACTTATATGGCACCTTCTTTGGATGCAACACAAGATATGGTGGTGATAGAGGTACCAAGACTAGGAAAATATGTTGCAACCAAGGCCATAAAAGAATGGGGCCAGCCAAAGTCCAAGATTTCCATGGAGTTGCTGCTTTTAATTTTGGAGGAAATAGTCTCTTGGTTTTTTTGTTTGTATTCTATTCTTTTTTTTTTCACCCCTTTTCTGCATTGGCAGAAGGATAACGTGCTTTTAAGTTTTGCCAAATAACATTTTCTTTCAAGTTTTGAGAATAGTTGTCGAATGAAATTTGGATTAATAAGTATTACACAAGTATCATTTCAGTCCTTTCAGCTCTTTGCGCACGTCCATAATATTTACTTTCGGTCAATTTTACGTAATTTGAATGGTAAATCAAGATTAATCTTTGGACAAAAAAATATTTATAGCTTTCAATCAACAGTACTTTTAGTATTTTTATATTAAACATGTCAAATTATTTAATTCTAATATATTGCTAGAATTAATATAAAAATAATTTGAAATGTTTAATATAAAAAAATTAAATAATTTAATTTTTTATTAAATTTCTTATTATTTAATATTAAAATATTCTAATGAAAATACGATACAAATAATTCTGCGTAAATTTAAACATCTTAAATTATTTTGCTAAAATATTGAGCGGCTTTTCAAACGAAAAATCCAAACCCTAGTTAACTTTTCAATTTCACAATTCACACTCATTTTTGCATTCACCGCCACAGACATTGGAACCATTTCACTTTTACTTTCACATCTCAATTCACATTTCAACCATGTCATTCGCAAAGACTTTTGAAATCATGTTTCTTAGCTCGAAATCGGTCCCAGGTAAATCTCTTATTTCCTTAGTTGACTTAGTTATGTTTGTTATTCCTTTCTTGCGCATAAATTCCCGTACAGTGTTGGATTCAGCTTGTTGAAAGTTGTTGGAGACGTATGTGCGTGTGTTTGGAATAACTGAACAGAGTATTGTGCGATTTTATTTTATTTTTGAAGAGAGAGAGGGTATATAGAACCAGGTAAGAGAGATGTTTTGAAGAGAGGGTAAATATAGAAAAGTGGGGGCAAGGAGAGATAAAGATGAGTAAAGTTAGGGGTCTTTGTCTTTATGAGTCATCTTTGTGTTGCCACACGTGAAATGAATAAAAAATTAGACAATGGGATAAGGCCCAGACTTGGACATTGAGTGTCTCAAATGTGTAGATTTTGAGAGTGAATGAATAGGAAAAGGAACTACAAGAAGCCTAGCCTTCGTGCATATCATTACTGAACAGGGTCAATGCATTTTACTCTGTGTCAAATAGGAAGCTATTTCAAGTAACAAAGTAATTTTTTGAGTCATCACTTTCCAAAGGACGAAATCCCCTTTATCAAATAGGCCTGCAAATCGAGTCCCAACTCAGTATATCCCTTCTCTAGGCCTGCAATATAGTCTATTCTCTGTATCCAACTGACATGAAGACTAAATAAATTAATATTGGTGTTGGGATTTTTGTATTTTATTGGTGTTAAGCTCATCATGTGTCTTGAACTAAAGTCTATTCTTTGTATTCAACTGCCATGAAGTCTGAATAAAATGATATAACTCATCTAATTTTGGAACCTATTTATACATCATTTAAATTTTGACTAATATATTAATTAATTTATTCAATTTCATCTTTTGAGAACATCAATGCGCGAAATTATTTGTAATGTTTAGTTAACTGTTCATAAGTCTTTTAAAATTCTAAGTTCATCTTATTAAATTTTGAAGACTCCCAAATATATAAAATGTAATTCTGTTGTAGTTTTTGTCAAAGTTTGTTAAGGATTCAGCAATTATTGTTTTTGGTTGACCAACTAAGAGAGCAATCACACTTTATATACATTTTGTACCTGATTGCATTTTACATTTCTTGCAGTATTTGTGTCTGACTGATAGTGCCATTGGCTGCACCCTCAACTCAGTGTTATTTGAACTTTTTTTATCCAGGTATGTGTTGCTTAATTCCTATGTTGATCTTTATATTTATTATTGTTGAGCTTAATGTTTGACGTCTAAGTCTAAATATATATGAATAATTTATAATAAAATTAAGCCAAACTATTATTTTTTTTACTTATACTAATTTTAATTTTGAACTTTTAATATTGCTGGAAAAAACATTCCTGTTATGTTTTTATTAAAAAATAATACTACAAATACTTACAAACTTATTTATTTTTTGGATAATTTATCTAACCTGTCAATATACTATTGAGGTTGGATTTTTCATATGGCCTTGAACTTTTAACTAGTTCTTTGGAAAAAACATACCTGTTATGTTTATATTAAAAAATAATACTACAAATACTTACAATATTATTTATTTTTTCCATAATTTATCTAACCTGTCCATATACTATATAGGTTGGAATTATCATACGTAGTTGCACTTTTAACTACATGTTTGGAAAAAACATACCTGTTATGTTTTTATTAAAAAATAATACTACAAATACTTACAAAATTATTTAATTTTTCGATAATTTATATTTGCCTGTCAATATACTATATAGGTTGGAATTTTCATATGGGCTTATGGGTCTGTGATAAATAACATGACTAATTTTATTAAATAACTTGTAAACTATGGGTTGTTCTTGGGATGAAGACAATTTTTTCCAACTTACATTTATTTTTAATTTACTATCCACAACGTTTTATAAATAGCTAGTGTAATTTTCATTTCGACAATTAATTTAAAATTTTAAATATGTAAAAAATAATATTATTTGATTTTTGACAATTAACAAATAAATCCTTTTATTAATTGG
>NW_026897854.1:12500-38178 GCF_033153095.1 Gastrolobium bilobum | reverse complement strand
TTGTGATGTAACTCACTTATACATCATCTGAACACAACAGATTAATAAATCATTAAAAGCCTAAGTGCTTACCCTCATAAATACACTGTCTTGTCTTAGAAATGAGTATGAGTTTAAAAACTCCACAGTGTTTAAACAGTCGACCATCACTTAGTTGTCTCTTTCAACCTAGTTCATGGATCTCCACTCTTCTAGGTAGAGTTACAGCAATGCTCAACAATTGATAGGCCTTAAACCCATTCCTTTTGACAAATTTTCAACCAACTCTCTAGGAATCCCTTTGGTTAACGGATCCGCTATGTTCTCCTTAGACTTAACATAGTCAATTGAAATGATTCCATTCGAGAGTAGTTGTCTAACGGTATCATGTCTTCGACGTATGTGCGGTGATCCAATTTGCATCACAATACCCTTCTATAACCGCAGGGTATTTCTTGTAATGCAAAGCATAATTCTGAGTATACTTCAAGTATCCCAAAACTCTTACCATAGCTTTCCAATGATTCTCATTTGGATTACTGGTAAAGCGACTTAACAGACTTACTGCATAAGCAATATCAGGTCTGGTGCAGTTCATAACATACATAAGGCTTCCCAACACTTGAGCATATAGCTTTTGTGTTGTAGCTTTACCACTGTTCTTTAATAAACTCAGATTAGAATCTACAGGGTTCCTCACAGGAGTTATTTTCAAACTCTTGAATTTCTCAAGAACCTTAGCTACATAGTGAGCCTGTGATAAGGCCAACCCTGTAGATGTTCTATGGATTTTAATACCTAGGATAACGTCTGCTATCCCCATATCTTTCATATCAAACTTACTTTTAAGTAATTGTTTAGTAGTATTAATCATTTGATTATTACTACCCATGATTAACATGTCGTCTACATAAAGACAGACAATGGCAAAACCTTTTTCAGTATTTCGAACATAGACACATTTGTCACATTCATTAATTCGAAATCCATTTGACAACATAACTTTGTCAAATTTCTCATGCCATTGCTTTGGAGCTTGCTTTAACCCGTAAAGGGATTTTATTAAGCGACAAACTTTCCGTTCTTGTCCTGGAACAACGAAACCTTCAGGTTGTTCTAAATATATCTCTTCTTCCAGGTCGCCGTTTAAGAAGGCAGTTTTAACATCCATTTGATGTATTTGTAATCCATTCAATGCAGCTACCGCGATCAACATCCTAATGGATGTGATCCTTGTAACCGGTGAATAAGTATCGAAATAATCGAGACTTTTACGTTGCCTGTAGCCTTTTACTACAAGCCTTGCTTTATATTTATCAATAGTGTCATTCTCTTTCATTTTTCTTTTGAACACCCACTTACTTCCTAAAGGCTTATTGCCAGGAGGAAGATTTACCAATTCTCAAGTGTGGTTGGACAAGAAAGACTCTATCTCACTATTGATAGCCTCTTCCCAGAATGGTCCTTCCGGGGACGTTATAGCTTCCTTATACGTCCGAGGCTCATTTTCTAATAGATATGTCATAAAATCAGGTCCAAAGGATGTGGCGGTCCTTTGCCTCTTGCTACGTCTAGGTTCATCTTCTACATCCTCTACAAGATCAGTATCAGTTGTAGCATCCTGAGGTATCACAACCTGATCATCATTATTACCACTTGATTCAGGTATCCTCTTATACAGAAATACGTCTTCAAAGAAAGTAACTTCCTTTGACTCAATAACCGTATTAGAATGTATATCTGAGACATCAGATTTATACACTAGAAACCGATAAGCACTACTATTAAGTGCATAACCGATGAATACACAATCCACGGTTTTAGGTCTGATTTTCAACCTTTTGGGTTTAGGAACCGCAACCTTAGCCAAGCACCCCCACACTCTAAAGTATTTCAGGGATGGCTTCTTTCCTTTCCATACGTCGTATGGTATGCTCTTTGTCAAACACCCCCACACTTAAAGATAATTCAAGGTAGGCTCCCTACCTTTCCATATTTCATAGGGGATATTCTTAATTTTCTTGTGGGGTACTTTACTGATTGTATAATTTGTCATTAAATGACTTTTCCCTACAACCCAAACATCAACAACATCATTTTATTTAATGTCTGGTTCTTTATACGCAATCACATTAAATTGCAACACCATAAGGAGCAATCCTTTGATATATAGTACCAAACTCTAAACAAAATTCCTCAAAGAGGACATCATTCCTCTCAACAATCCCATTGGATTGTGGAGCATAAGGAGCCATCGTTTGGTGTAAAATTTCAAACTCTAAACAAAATTCCTCAAAGGGACATCATAATCTCCCCCTCGATCGCTCCTTAATACCTTAACCTTTCAATTTAACATTATTCGACTATAACACATATATCAAATAATAAATTCCAATTTAACCCTAAAATGATACACAATCATCATGTCATTTACAATATTCAAAGTCATCCATTGACCTTGATCATGCCATCACTAAGATAGCTTTTTGAGTTCACATAGTATCAAATATTTCACTAGATATAAGGCTTTTATATCCATCAAAGCACATAGTGCATTTTTAAGCAAGAGTTATCACTTGTCTAAATCATAAAGTTAAAACTTTCACATTTATAAGTCACGGGTTAATGGATATCAAACACCATCATATACCGTCAAATCCATTAAGTGTACCATATACAAATGAATGCCAATAAATGCATAACATTTCACACATAATAATTAATATAACAAAATATTCATGTCATAAATATTTCTCATTTATCATACTATATACCATTAAATGGCATCAAATTTCACTGCATTTCTCATTGAACCAGCATCAAAGTAAGCACATCAAACCAAAGGTCATATATCAATTTTTGGTACCATGCTTATAAATATATAAAGCCATTTCACAAAAGACTTAATATAATTGGAAAAACCATCAACCATCAAACCGGATTCATCACAAAGCATGGTTGTGTTTCACGAAACAATTCTTTTAGAATAAAGCCATGCATATAATTAGAACAAAGATTCACAAAATTCAAGATATTATATAGCAATATTTTCATGACAGTTAGCACATAAATGTCTTTCCCACAAAGACCTTGTCCATTCTTTTAATGGAAGCACCCAAAACGAAAACACTATATATAAACAAGTTTTCCATAAAGGCAAGAATGCATGAAAACGACAGTAGTAATTTTTCCATATTTCATCATGTCATGTAATGTATATATACATAAAAGACAATCCACGTACAGGGAATTGAAATGAATTTGAAAGTCAATATTCAATCACGTAAATCAAAGCACAAATTCAATCCATGAAATATAGATGATATAGAATGCGTAATATTGCACATTGCACACAAACCAGAAAATGTGGCAACAGTAGAAAAAATTCTAACTTCTTATACAAGAAGCACGAAAACCGATAAGCAAATTAACACAAAACTATAGCAAAGGAAAACAGTGTCGGTTCAACACAAAAACCGCTATTCAATTATAAGGAAAATCCTATATTATCAACGAAAAATCCATACTTTCGTAATTAGATGCAGATTAAAGGCGTCACTTCCAATATTCAAACACAAATGAATATTCAAGGAAAAATCGATAGTGGTGAAAACTAAAAACACATATTGATATTGACAAAATATCAAAATAAATATTTCACCATTTGAATGTTCACAAATCAAACACTCAACACAAATTATAAATTTCATTTCTGTTACACAAACAGAAACTCCGAATAATCACACAGATTAATCTTTTAATTACATAGTAAATAAAAACAGTATATAAAACGAAAAATAGAATATACTGATCACAGGTTCAAAAACACCAAATTGTCTTAAGATTGTTATTGAAGACAGTGAGTGATATTATATCACTAAAAGATTGAACCCATGTATAGAACCAGAGGAGGTAGATGATCAGAATTATCACTGTGCAATTATAAATATTAAAATTAAAGAACTGACTTACTTAAAATCAGATGATGATGCAAGCATAATGATAGAATAGATAGAATGATATGTCAGAAGTAGAGGAATTAAATCCGAGCCCACAGAACGTGTCTCCTTAAGACAATTTGCCCCCTCACTGATGCCTAAGGTTGATGGACATTTGTCTCCCAGGATAACGGATTACGTCTGAAGAATGGTGGCACTACCAATCAACAGCCCAAACGAACACAACAATTGCCAGAGGAAATCACACCGGAGGATGAACAACAGTATGCAAAACCGGATGGAGAAAAATTCCGGCAGAGTTTAAGTGCAGAAAACTGGATTAATTTTATGAAGGTGTCAGTGTCTATTTATAGACACTGAGCGGTCACGTTTCAAAAGGCACCTATTCGACGACAAAACAACACATCCGTTGGACACGAAAAGACACATTCGTTCAACACGAAAAGGCACCCATTCAAGGATGAAACAACATGTCCGTTACGATGAAACAACATGTCCGTTAGGATGAAACAACACATCCATTAGGATGAAACAACACAGCTGTTCAGATGAAACAACAGATCCGTTCAGATGAAACAACACATCCTTTAGGATGAAAAGATACATCTGTTTGTCGACGAAAAGAAACACTCTTTCACTACCAAACTTCTTATTCATAACCAATAGATTGTCTACACAATTTATATATATATATATATATACATACATACACACACATATATATATATATATATATATATATATATATATATATATATATATATATAAATTCCAACACTTAATCGTATATTTATTTGAATGAAGGAGTTTAGACAAAAAAGAAGAAGGATAAATATGGTTCATTTTAAGTATAAATTTCCTTATATGAGAAATTTTTAAATGGCATGATTTACTATTGGCAGATTGATCATATAATATAATGCGGCGATTTTATTTGTCACCATTTTAGACTTACTACTCTTATTATCTCTTTAGTTAGTTATTATTAGATTAATTTGTCGTTGATTTTTTTCTTTTTCAACCTTTAATTTCAAATAAATCCAACAATAACTAAATATGTAGTAAGAGTAATAAGTCTAAAATTGTGATAAATATAACTTTTCTCATAAATAATTATAATATTATTAAAATAATAGTTTAAAAATTGTTTACTAAAAAATGATATAATTTGATCTTTATTGCCCATACGAATCCCATAAACATGACAGATATTATCACCATATACTTATTTTTAATACATGCGTCATATTTGTGGGGTCTGCATGGAAAAAGATGATGAAATTATATCACTTTAATTAATAATATTTAAATTTAATTATTTTAATATTTTTTATAAATTTATATTATATTAATCAATTAGCCATTATCATTATATAACTTTGTATGTTTTATTCTTTTTTATAAATATTTCATAATTAATTATTTCTTATTTAAAATTTTATATTAAATTTTTCATTAATTATGTAAATTTTTATAATTTACTTGTTTTCTTTTAATCTAGATTTTTTAAATTCTACTTGAATTAATTATATATACATTTTTTAAGATATTTTTTAATTTAAACTTTGTAAGTTTATTCAAAATTTAAATTTTTTTTAAAGCAATGCTTAATATAGAAGGAGAAAGGGGTGCCGAACACTGTTGGACCTGCATAAACAAAAAAACACAACTTTTAGTTATGAGAGATGTTGTGGGATCTCACAACTTCCGTACCCATATGTTAGTAATTGTAAACCACCTTATTATTTTTAGTTGTAAAGTTCAAAAGTCCATTTATTTTAACAATTTGTGTATGTGAATAAAATACAGAAAAGAAAAGCAGGACAACGAAAGAAAGTAAAAAAGAAAAAAGAAAAACGCGTATGAAGGTAGGGGTGTTCATCAACCGATTCAAACCGCAATAACTGAATCGAAATATCGATAACCGAATAAATCGAAAACCGAAAAATCGATATCGAAAACCGAAAAATCAAAAACCGAAAAAAAAAACCGCAAATTTTAATTGGATTGGATCTGTTTTCGGATTGGTCAATGAAAACTGATCCAATATATTAATTTCTCTCTACCTACTTGGGTTTTTCCCCAATCATAGCCCAAAAATTTCTAAACCAAAGACTCATTAACCCATCAACTAAACCCAAGAAAAAGCCTAGTCACATCTCATTAACAACATTTCATTTGAGTAGAGCTTCATATTTCATTGCCAAAAAAGAAAAAACTACATTATCGTTTAATGATGCTTTTATATTTTCAAAAAATAAAATTACAAAGTCAATATATACAAAAGATGTTATTTTCACAATAATCATGAAATAAATTTTAGGATTTTCAAAAAATCGAAAACCGATCCAATTCAAACCGAAAAAAATTGGATTGGATCGGATCAGATTTGAAAAAAAATTCAAACCGAATGGATGATTACATGATTAAACCGAAGGGATTGGATCAGATGATTTTTGCTTCCAAAACCGATCCAATCTAGACCGTGAACACCCCTATCTGAAAGCAAAAGAAAAATGGGGACAGAAAGATGCAAATAAGAGGTTTAATTAATTATTCTCGAGATACATAGCAAACCAGCATAGGATTGAAAGTTAATTAATGTATGTAAGTGCTGCTTTGGAGCGGAAAATAAGCATTTCCTTAGTCAATAAGCTTAACTAATGCAATCTTTGATATTTTTTCAGTTTTTGTTGGATCTTTTCTTCTTTGAAGTTGTAATGACACATTGCATGTACACAATGTGTAAACACAATCCGGGCTTGGGAAGGAGGAAATACTTAACATATATATGGGAAAAATATTTCTCAAGCTGTTTGAGATAAATTTATCTCCAGCTACCCCAAAACTACGTTGTTTTGATTATTTATTTCCTTATATGTATTGATTCACCTTTGAATGGTTACGATTCCTCTTTTCTCTCTCTTTTTTATCACCATTGATCCATCTTTGTACGGTTATGATTTAGTAGCCGGAGATAACTTTATCTCCGGCAGCTTGAGAAATGATAAGCCCTATATATATATATATATATATATATATATATATATATATATATATATTTATGGGCTTATTATTTCTCAAGTTGCTTAAGATAATTTTATCTTTGGCTACTAAATCATAACCGTAAAAAGATGGATCAATGGTGATAAAGGAAGAGAGAGAAAAAAGAAATCATAACCATTCAAGAGTGAATCAATTAATATAAGAAAATAAATAAATAAAACGACGTAGTTTTGGGGTGGCCGGAGATAAACTTATCTCAAACTGCTTGAGAAATGTTTTTCCCTATATATATATATATATATATATATATATATATATATATATATATATATATATATATATATATATATATATATATATATATTACTTAATTAATGTTTAAAAAAGGTGATATAAATTAATTGTTGACAAAATGCGGTCACGTGGTACGGGCAACATATGCAATTCCCCTTTTATCGGAGTGAACAGGGCAAGGGTCTGGCATCCACATTGTCATTCATGAATCGCGTTGATCTATTGGCAGCGTCAGGCCCTCTGGGTCAACAAACATCTACACTTTCTAGTTTCTACTCCTTCCCAATCCTATTGTTTATTAGTTTCTTATTTTTTTCAAAGCTTCTAGAACGAAAAAAGCCATATCAACAGTTGCTAGAAAGATTTTACATACAAGGTTAGATACCCATTTAAGAGCCTCTTTGTTTCTCCTTCACAAAAAAGTAATTTTTATCTTTTTTTTATTTTAAAGATATTTTTTACTAAAGTTATTTATATTTTTATAAAAATATTTAGTTTTTGAAAAAAAAAATTTGACTTTTTCACATCAGCTTTTTTTAGAAATTAAAATTTTTAGCTTTCGAAAAAAAGTAGATTTTTGACTTTTTTTGTGACTTCTGTTTTTTTTAAGCAAACATTCAAACGAATTAAAAATGAGAAGTATTTTAAAAAAAAAAAAAAAAAAAAACAGCTTTTGAAAAAAAAAAAAATCCATTCAAACGAGCCGTGAGTTATTAGCATAAGAGAAGTGATATTAGGACGAAAAGTATTTTAAAAGATTCGATCTCTCAATTCTAACTGCTATTACATATAGCAAAAAAAATAATATATTATTATTATAATAAAAAATTATAAAAATATAGTTGTTTTAAATTAATTTATAAATCAATTGCACTGAGTCACGTCCCACACAAGTGCAACCTGTGCAAAGTCACGCTGCACATAGGCGCGATCGGTCGCGCCCTATCTAGACACGATTTTGCATCATTCACACATTGACACGTGACACAAAAATCAATATTTTGATCATAAAACTTCGGAATGCCGTAACTTTTGATTCGGATGTCTGAATCATGTATTTTTTTATTTCACATAATTTTTTTAGATCTATGCAATAACATCTCATTATAGGGGATTCGGACAAAAAAAATTTCAAATTTTTTTTGAATTTAAGATATTTTACTGTAAAACTTCAGAAGATCATAACTTTTGACTGTGTGCCCGAATCAAGGAAGCACAGACACTTGTAAAAACAGGAAGAGTCGGGTCCGACACGGCGACACGCTCCGACAAGGTGTCAGACACGCGGTTGACTTTTTTCGACACGTTGACCATTCCGACACGCGAATTTGACCGTGTCCGACACGGTCAAATGGCATTTTCGTAATTTTTTTAATTTTTTTTTTAAAATTCTTTTAAAATTTTTTTTTTTTTTAAAAGTTAAAATATATTAATAAAGCTTCCACCTGATCATATCAATTTTATCTTTTGGTCTTTTTTTTCCTTAAGTAGATAAGAGATCATCTCAACATTATTGTTGTCGATTCCTATCACGCTCTTGTTGTATCTTCTTCTCTCTGATCTCTCTCTAATATGATTTGATCTCTCTATCTGATATTATATATCTCTCTCATCCCAGTTCTTATTTTTTTTATTAAAACTTCCATCTTTATAACGTGTTGATGGGTATTATTAATTTAGTTTCTTTTTTTTGTTAAATTATTAAATATTAAATGAAATATACACTATATAAATTAAAAATATTATTTAATATTAAAACGTGTCCCAACGTGTCAAAATCCATAATTTTTTAGGATTGACGTGTCGGAGTGTCGTGTCGTGTCACGTGTCGTATCGGTGCTACATAGGCGCGAATTAGGTGCCTTTTTTATTGCATATAACTTTTTGAGAGCTACACGTGGCAAATTCGAAAAGGGGATTTGGACAAATAAATTTCCCAAAAAATGGGACCACATCATATTATATTATCATTTTTTTCAAAAACCTTTTTTTAAAAACTTCATATTTCAGACATCTGAATAATAGTTCATGTAATCGATTACATGAGTTCAATTTTCCCACATAACTTTTTTGATTATATGGAATAAAAAAGAGAGCACATGATTCGGATACCCGAGTTAAAAGTTATGACCTTCTAAAATTTTACGGTAAAATATCTTAAATTTGAAAAAAATTGGAAACTTTTTTGTCCGAATCCCCTACAATGAGATGTCATTGTGTAGATCTCAAAAAATTATATGGAATAAAAAAAATCACTTGATTCGGACACCCGAATCAAAAGTTACGACCTTTCGAAGTTTTACTGTTAAAATATTGACTTTTATACCACGTGTTAATGTGTGAATGGTGCAAAGTCGTGTCTGGATGGGGCGCGACCGGTCGCTCCTGTGTGGGGCGCGTCCTTTCACATGAGTCACCTCTACTTGGGATGTGACTGACTGCTATAGATTCGTAAATTGATTTTAAACTGTTATGTTTTTGTAATTTTTTATGTAAATAATAATATATTAATTTTTTTTCTCCATACAATTGTGTTGTTATTTACATAAATTTCAAAGGTTTTTTAAGGAAAAAAATCAATGGATGAGTTGAGATACTTTTTCTGAGTCTCTTCTTGTGATGTTTGATGTAGGGTCCTCCGTGCATTGAATGGGCAAGAGATAATAGTGCATATGCAAAATTTTCAACGTGCTCAAATGAGTAAGTGAATGAGATTAAAAAATGCAAATAGTAAATTATATACCCGAGGAGTTAGCATTTTCATTCAAAGTAGAAGAGTAACTTGGGATATATGTCTGAGTTCATCCGAAGAGAATGTGATCTAAGTGATTCGATCTTCTTCTCTCTTTTTTTTGATAGTTTAAGTCTTATATTTTGAGAGAGAGAAATTAAACTAATCCATATCTTTTAAAATTTATAATTAAGTTTTTATAATTTTAAATTTTTTTATTTGGGTCCTTGAATTCGCTTGCAGTTATTAGATGTAACATCCCTAATTAATATAGGAGTAATTATGTTGTTCCTATATTTATATTCATATTATGTATATAATTAAAAGTAGGATGTGCTATATACATAGACAAAGTTGCCATGTCAAAATGTCACATAATTACATTTAGTCAATGGTTTCCTTCCAAGGTAATTTACATGTATTCCCTGTGAAATGATGACTCCACCTGATTTATCTAAAGACACCATGGTAAAATAATAATAATATAATTTCCATTGATGATAACAAAACTCTCGTGGTATTTCTAAACGTATTAGAGACAAATAATATTTCTCTCTCACTATGTAATCTCATAGCATAAGTCACATAAGCTCATATAATAATTCACACAATAACAGGATAAATAATGTAAGTGTATGCAATAAATCACATAATAGCATGATATATAATTCAAGTAACAAAAATAAAATATAACCAATATTGTATGTTGGTTTTCTTCCTTTCTTATTTTGTCTTCTTTATCATGAAGATAAAGAACTTTAGCAAACAATTACTGTATACCTTTACTATTAGTGTGATACAAACCATATTGCAGTTGAGCATTAATAGTTATTAAGAGTTAGACGGCAAAAAAAAATTAATATAATATTTTTTAATTAAAAAATTACAAATTTACAGTTGTTTTTATAATATTTAAGCATATATTGCACATAAACACGTCTCATTTGGGCGACACATGTCATGCCCAAAGAGGGCGTCACATCCTGGTGGGTCACGCCCAAACTAAACGTAACATGTGACGCCCAAATAGGGCGTCACCCACCAGGCCTATAAAAATCCTCCATTTTACTCTTTTAACCATTTCACACTCTCACTCTAACCTCTCTCTAACACAAGTAAGTTTTTAATACCTGCTATGTATACGTTTAAATTACAGTGCTGCGTTACGAATATGTTAGATTTATCGTATATTAGTGACTTAGAACATAATGATAGGGACTTAGGAATTTTATACCATGTTATGAATGCTTTAATGACTTAGGAATTCTTTTGTTACCTAGGTATTATTATTATTTAATTATGAATTGGGGTTTAGCGTATATTAGTGACTTAGGAAATAATGATAGTGACTTAGGAATTTTGTACCATGTTATGAATGTTGTAGTGACTTAGGAATTTTTTAGTGACTTAGGTATTATTACTATTATTTAATTATTAATTAATTAGTGACTTAGGTATTCATATTATGTCATTACGAATTAATTAGTGTCCTAGGTATTATTATTATTCCATTACAAATTAACTAGTGTACTAGGTATTAATATTATTTCAGTACTTACGATTGTAGTAAATACCTAGGGTTTTTGCTTAATAATTTTGATAGTGAATTAGGGCTTTGCTTAATTAATTTGTAAATAAAATTTGCTGTTACATGTTGTAGGTAGTCATTTTGTAAATTAATTTCAATGTTGTTTTTTTATCATGGGTGATTCATCATCATCTGGGGGTTCTGCATCCGATCACGAGGCAGAGCCTACCGATCCTACTATGTATATCATACTTGGACCGTATAGATGGGAGGTCCTTCGGAAGAGGACGTAGAGTGCCCATATTTCACAGTGGGTGTGGAATACGGAACATGTGCGTTTGTTGAAGATCAGGCGTGGCAAGGTACAGGGGGGCCACCTGTCAGCGCTATTCCAGACGTGGTCGTCGACTACCTCACACAGGCTGGATTTATACATGTTGCACGCATGCGACATATTCAGGTATGCACTTGACGACGTTATAATTTATGTAGTTATTCAATACAATGACATAACATGTGATAATTTTATAATGTATTTCAGATTGATGCCCCATTGATTAGTGCTCTCGTCGAGAGGTGGAGACCAGAGACACATATTTTTCACATGACACAGGATGAAATGACTATCACCTTGCAGGATGTGGCCGGCATACTGAGATTTTCTACTAACAGGCATGTCGTTATCGGATCTACATTCGAGGATTGGCCTGTTGTTTGTGCTGTTGTTTTTAGTGCAGAGCCACTGCCAATGAGTTTCATGGCTCAGGCGACCTACGCATCTCATTCTTCGATCGTTTGTGGGCCCAGTGGAGTGATGCAGATGGGGATCAAGATCGAGAGATTTATTTCACGAAGGCGCACATTGCCCACATGCTAGGGTGTTGGTTACTAGCAAACAGGTCTGGAGGTAGCAACATGGGTTGTCGTCTAGTTCCGTTTCTTGGGGGAGGATTTGATGAGATTGGCTGTTTCAGCTGGGCATCTGCCGTTCTTGCACACTTGTTCAGGAACATGTGCGAGTGTATAGATGCCAGTCGATCTAACATGGGTGGGTGCCACATTCTTCTACAGATTTGGGCATGGATTCAATTTCCACCCATTTCTCCGCCCTTCCTCCTTCTCCTGTCCCTGGCACACACTATGGATGTCGGTACAGGTGATTAAATTCAATCGTATTCGCTTTAGATTTATGTAATTACTAATTGTATAGTTTCTTAATGATGTATGTTTCTCATTACAGGTTTAATACTGTCAGGCAGTTTAAGCCGCGTGAGGTTGTACATTATCGGGCAACCTTGGATACCCTATGCAGAGATGAGGTATGGTTTTATGTACTTAGTGTGTTTTTTTTTTTTTTTGATAACATACTTAGTGTGTTTTTAGTACACCTTGTATGTATCTTTTAATTAACAACGTAATTAATTATCGGCTGTTTGTGTAGGTGGTTTGGCAACCATTTGTAGATTACGTATGGTTGGATGTCACTCCACAACAGCAATATATGTGGTATGCTATCACACCCCTCATTTACTTCCACACGATTGAGGCCAGTCACCCAGACAGGTGTATGCGACAGTTTGGTCTGGATCAGCCCATCCCAAATGTGTCTAAGAAGTTGAAAGGCGTCCATGATCATACCCTGCGTGGGAAAGTTGATGAGAACTGGAGGCGTAAGCTTCGTCCTTGGATACATAGATGGCAAATTAGGGAGCAGCATATCGTAGTCCTCCCTCCACTTCTTGGGCTGATGTCACCTAACCATGAGTACATGGAGTCGTATAGAGCTAGAGGAAAGAGATACATATCACGGAAGGCTGCGAAGATTGGACGCATGGTGAGTTTAAACTTAATTTTTTAGCAAAATTAATTATGTACACATTTTAATAATTGTTTACATATTTTAATATACAGATTGATGGGGTGGAGATGTTGTACCATGCTACCACTGCTGATGGTAGAGAAGAGATGTGAAGAACGCATAGAGTGGTAGGTGATTATATAGAGTTTTTTGACCCATTCACACCCTGGGGAGGCATCATAGCTGCATGTATCACGCCCAAATTGGGTGTCACATGTCACGCCCCATTTAGGCGTGACCCATGTGGGTATCACGGCTAAATTGGGCGTGACATTTGACGCCCAATTTGGGCGTGACATTGTGCAGTAGATTTGAAAATATTTTTAAAGCATCCATAAATTTGTAATTTTTTATTTAAATAGCAATATATTAATTTTTTGTCGGAGTTAGACAACATTTCCTTTAGGCAGTTATTTATTTTAAATTGTATTTTCTTTAATTATTTCCCACATTGAGCAGTTGACTTCCACTTAGAGCAGTTAGGCAGTGACCGTTATTGTGTAATTTCTATTTAAGAAGTTTATGAGTTAATGGAAAAAGGTATCAGAAAGTGCCAAATCTCTGTTTTACGTTTTAGTTTTCCTAAGCTTATCCTTTTTGCTAAAAGAAACCTATCATTTGGTGCTTTCGTTGAGCAACTCATCTTCCCATGGCTAAAGGTACAAGATTTCGCAAATTCGAAGAAACACAAGAATACCACAACACCCAAATTCAAAAATTGTTCGACAACTCAAAGCAAGTCCTCTGCCAAATAACCCAACTCCGTGACACTTCCATTAAATCTGCTCAACATTTACTAATGCTTAACATTTACGGTAAAAACATTAAAACCTTAAACAAATTATAAAACAACCCACTAATGCTTATCTCATAATTAAATTTCCCTAAATTACTTATTAAACATATTCCTAACACATTTGTCCCAAGATCACATCATTCACTTGTACAAGGGTGTTTGGGAGGATCATTTCCCTAAAAGCTCACCTGTATAGGAAACCTTTGTTTTTAAAAATTGGTTAAAAACATTAGCCTGTCTCATTTTGTGGGGATTGGCTGATCAACCTGTTTAAATAATATAATTCATACTCATGATCATTTTTTTCAATTCCAAGGCTAAATGTATGTTGGTCTCTAAGAACTCTTTTTTGACTCAATATATAGATAACATTTGTTATAAATTAAGTGTTTTTTTTTTCTTTTTTTTGGTGTGGAGTATTTTTTTTCTTTATTTTTTATAAAGGATGAATAGGATAAAAAAAATTTGGATATCACAAAAACTTATCATGATAAATAAAACACTACTTTATTCTAAACAAAAACTTAACCCGCTTGTTGACCTACTTTAATGTAGACCGGGTTAAGTTAGATTAACGAGTTGAATTATTCAACACAACTCAACAAAATAAATAAGTAAAACGAGTCGATCGGACAAGTCAAGCTCATTTTGGCATTCCGACAATTGAAATCCCATCAACTTATTGAAGGATCATTTATACGTAGATCATTTATAAACAAATTTGCACACAAGAAATTGAAAAATAATAAAATAAAGATGGGTGAAAGGCCAGAGGAAGAGAATAAAAAAAGGAGGGTTTGGGGATAGAGGGATTTTGCGCGGGATGTTAGCCGGTCAACTCGTTTCCACAACCTAAACCCATAAGTAAAGAAGCAGACACCAATAGTAGTCAAACGCATGTTATTCACGTGTTGTATTCAATCGAAGCGATAACATCCCTCACTGCAACTTTCAATATTTTTGAATTGTTATCTATTATTACAATATTACGCTACCTCCGATTTCGGCTAACATATATATAGTTAATGGGTTTTATATTTATCATTTAACATAATATAACTTCACTTTCCTACACACATTAAAGAGGTGGGGTCCACATATTTTTCTTTCTCTTTCATCATTCCACTTTCTCTCTTTTTTGATGTGAGAGTTGAAAACAACACTTATATCATGTTACATAACACTAATAAAACTCATAGTTAATAATATTTTATGGAGGCAATCATTAATCAAGAAATATTATCAAGGCCTTACTATCATCGTGACTATACGTTGTTGACAAAATGCACCAACGAGAACAAAAATATATACAATAGTAAAATAATTTTTTATATTAAAATTATGATTCTTTATTTGAAAACACTAGTTTTTAATTATGAACTAATTAAACTTAATTCTTTCATTTTATATTTTATAATAGACATGTGAAAATTATACAAAATTATATTTTTAAGTGCAGATGCAACTATCATTTTGCTATTTACTCCTCCTATAAGTATATGTTCAATTTTTGTTTTGTATATTAATGCCTTCGGTGAGATTATATACTGAACAAGGTACGTCGGGGTTTAAACAAAGATAAAAAAAAGTTAACAATGCAGTTCAAAGAAAGATATATTGCAAACTCTACACTTACTAGCGAGACTGATTTCCAACATGCTCAAAATTTATGTTTGTAAGATATGATAAAGCATATTGTTAAAATATTTGACATTGATAATGTTTTTTATTTTTATTTTTTTTGTACAATGATAATGTTATTATTCGAGACATGTGGAGAACTTATTCTATCATTTGAGATAATTCATAACCTTAAGTACCTTATGTATTAAAAAAAAAAAACTTTAAGTACCTTAATAAATTTCTTTATTTGTTCGTAAGAACTCTGACCCAGCTTATGGTTCATCTAGTCCTTTCCTTATTTTCAAATTGCCCCCAACATGTCGGTCGGCTCTCAATGAAGACTATCTCATGAAGAAATATTAGATGAGAGAGTCTCATTAGTGGTGCGCATGGACCAGGTTGGGTCAGATTTTTGTGTCGACTTGATCCAATTTGATTTTTATAGGTCAGATATTTTGACCTGACCCGCTTTAATTTGATCCAAGTCAGGTCTGACTTGGTCTGGATTTTTCTGAACTAGTTCAAAACTGGGTCGGATCTGACCTGACTTGGTTTCTGAAGTTCTTCTGACTTGGTTTTTGAAGTGGGTCAAATCTGACTTGACCCATTTTTAACTTGGTTTCGTCACAAAATTTCTTCAAAATTTCTACGTTGCAAACGACAAAAATTTCGTCACAAAATTATTGTTTCGTCGGTATAGTTTTTGTCGAAAAGCGACGAAATTTTTTCTCTAATTAAAATTTTTACAAAAATAAATTTTCTATCGAAATTTAGTTTCCGCCAAAAGTTTTGACGAAAATGATTTCCTCCATCAAATATTTTAAACGAAAAAAGAATTCCGTCAAAAATTTTGACGAAATGTTTTTCGTTCAAAATTTTGATGGGAATGTGTTCTGACGGAAATTTCGACGGAAATTGTTTTGAGGGAAATGTTTCATTCGAAACTTTCGACGAAATTTAGATTCTCTAAATAATTTTGACAGAATATTTTTTCCGACAAAATTTTTTATCGAAATAATTTTTGTCAAAAATTTCTATGAAAATTTTTGACAGAAATGTGTTCCGTTGAAAATTTTGATGGAAATGTTTTTTTTATCAAAAAACTTGACGAAAATATTTAGACGAAAATTTTCGATGGAAATGTGTTTCGCTAAAAATTTCAACGCAATTTTTTTTTTTGTCAAAAAGTTTAACGAAAATGTTTCCGTCGAAAACTTTCGCCGAAATTTGAATTCTGTAAAGATTTTTTATGAAACTTTTTTCCGTCAAAAAATTTCGATGGAAATGTGTTTCGTCAAATTTTTTGATGAATATGATTTTTTGTGAAATATTTTGACGAAATTTATATTCCGTAAAAAAATTTGACCAAAAAAATTTTTCGTCAAATTTTTTTACAAAAATATTTTTAGTCACAGATTTTGATAAAAATATTTTTCGTCACAAAATTTTAGAAAATTTTTGATGGAAATATTTTGCGTAAAATTTTTTGACGTAGTTTTACGTTAAAACTTTTCTTTTAATGTAATTGTGATTTTTTTTTCACATAATGAGTACGGGTCAAGCTTTGGGTCAATGGGTCATTATTAAAACAAGTCATGTCCAAAACTGACCCAAATAAAGTGGGTGAGTATTTAAACCCAGTTCAAAAAAAATAGGTATTTATGGGTCAGGTCAAGGGTAGAGCAAGTGAACCAATTTTTTTGCACACCCTTAAGTCTCATGACTTAATCAGTATCACATTCAATTTTTTATAAATTCACCATCGCATATATATAATAAATAATTTATTAAAATTAAATTTTAAAATAATAAAAGGTAGATTTATAGTTCTACCCTTACGTTCACTAATATATTGACACATTGTTATTTATGATTACCTCTTTCTTTCATTATCTCAGACCCTAAAATTACACTGTTTTAGATTAGAGAAAAAAATTTTTGATTTGTTTGGCTTAGGCGTCTTCTTTGTCTCTCTCTCTCTAGCCACTATTCCATGAGGCATCTTCAACGGAACAGTGACCAAAATGACACTGTTCACCAAGTTTTTTTACCTAAATGCCACGCGAACAGTGTTATTTTCAATATGCCACGTGGGCAAGTTCGCTGGACACTGTAGCGAACTGAGTTTGCTGACGTGTCACGATTTTAGTGGGTACCAATGTGACACGTCAGCAAACTGAGTTCGCTACAGTGCCCAACGAACTTGACCACGTGGCATGTTAGAAAATAACACTATTCGCGTGGCATTTAGGTAAAAAACTTGGTGAACAGTGGCATTTTGGTCAGTGTTCCCATCTTCAACCACCTCGTTCCTTTTCTATCAATGCCAATCTCATAGTTTATCATATTTTAAGGACTAAAATCATTCATATATCTAGTCAAAAACATGAAAACATAAAGTTATTTGGCTAAAAGATATGAAGTTTGAATTATTGACTTATGTGAATGATTTTTGCTTATTTTGTAGGACAATTGAGTTGAATTGGAGCAATGGAACAATGGTTGAATTAAAAAGACTTAAAGCGATAAATGAGGAACAACCATTTAGTGAAATTTTCCTAAAGTTGTATTTTGGCTACTTTTTCGAAACCAAGATGATGGATTTGGATCTCATTTTCTTCATAGAAGTTGTAGATATCTCTTTTATCTTTCCAACGAGAAAATGATAATATCAATTGGACGAGTAAAACTCATGTTATGACAAAAATACAAAACCATACTTTTGCTATCAAAATACCACGTTTTAACGCTTTTTAAAGCATTCTAGCCCGTTTAACGCCCAGGGGTGACCCAATTAAGACCCATTACGTGATTTTCACCTAAAATAAGGATTTCTATACCTATTTAAGCTAGTTTTCATGAATCTTTTACATAACTTGACACATGAGACATAGTTTTCATCGGAGGAGTGAGTATTTCATGCCTTTGAGAGATGGAGATGGGTTGGAATCGAGATTATGCTGGAAACCTTGAAGATTCTCAGCTCAATCACATCAATAAAGTTTAGGGAAGCTTTCTTGTTTTCTTGTGTTCTTGATTTCACCATGTTTGTCTATATTTTCTTTGTAGTTAATCTAGACGGAACCCAATTGAATTTTTATGTTTCTGAATTAATCTTTAATGTAATTTTTCCTTTTTATATTGAATGAATGTGTCTTTTCTTAATGCCTTCAATGAGTTTTTCTTGTAGATTGAATTAGAATTTGTATATGACAATAGGGATGTTAGTCTATGAATTTGGTTTGACTCATTCATATTAATTTGTATGAGTCTAGGAATAGATATATAAATTGTGCCATTTTTATGATTCTTGATATTAATGCTTAAATCCTTTTGAGAAACACTAAGGAATTAGGATTCTCTTAAGGGAGTAAAGGGTTAGAATGCCAATGATTGCGTTTTAACTAATTTAGGGGAATTGATGGCAACATAAAAAGGGCGATTAATTAAGGTTTTAATTCCGAACATAAAGGGAAAATTAGGGGAAGTCGAATCCCTAATTGCGTTTCTTGATTGACAAGTAATCCAAATTTTACTTTCTTGCTTTGTTATTTAGTTTGCTTTTATGCAGTATTTGTGATCAAATTTCATTCAAATCCCTTGATTGATTGTCCAACTTAAGCGTAAATAGCGAATTAGTGATTGAAATTTTTATCCTAATTGGAACGATCTCGTACTCAGTACACTTTATTACTTTTACGACCGTTGCACTTGCCGAAGTCGCACAATCAGCATACAACAACAACTACCACAACTAACACTTCATCTTCGTCTTCCTCTTCCTCTGGAGGTACTTTTCAAAATTTGTGTTTAAGATGACTTTCTCTCAATAATTAGTTATTTGACTTATTGCTCTCGTATCACATATGTAAAACTCATTATTTTAACCTGATATTGACCTACTACATGCAAGATAAAAGCCCAAACTCATAAAGGCCCAAAGAGCCCATAAAGTACCCTGCGACTTGGCTATAGAGGAAACTAATCCCGCATAGAAAGGATGGATCTCCTTGGCCAGCAAGCCAAACGTGACTTAGCCTAAAAGGAACCATCATTGTCGAGATCAGCAGCTCAGGCAAGTTAGCCACCACTTGAACCCAGTGAATGAAAGACAACTTATGCTTGCCACCACATCTACTGAATAGGCTTTCACACCAAGGAATAGCATGAGAGACCACCTCTCTCCACCAATGAAAGTGAACATCGTCCTATGAAGGGCGGTAGGAAACAAGATGCTCAAGTAATATAAATACAAAGGCATTTAGCCCGGGATTGATTTCTCTCTTTGTATAATCGTACCTTCTTGAATATTGAACTGACTTGAGCGTCAAAGTGCATTTGCAGGTACTCCCCTCCCCTAAATTGCTTTCAAATTGCCCAGATACGTAAAAGTGTTGGGAAAGGTGATCGATGATGAATTATGGAAGAGTGGCAAGAATTTATTTATTTTTTTACTTTAATCCAAAACGGTGTAATTTAAGGTTATATGAGATCAATATTATTAAATCTGGATAGGTCATCGACTCAGTCAGGGTACCGGGTCAGTGGGTCATTAGTTCAACCCACTGGTTCAATCGCATGACCTGGATAAATGTATATAAATTTATAATTTATACTCAATTATACAATAAATATTTTGAATGGTGCAATTTAACCAACAATCTAATGTAGCCTAGTGATAAATACTATGATTTATATTCCCTTAACAAGGGTTTGATCCCCACTTGTTGCATTTTTTTAAATAATTCCACCTAATTATATAATAAATATATTTAATAGTGCATATTAACCAAAAATTAGATGTAGCCTAAGTGGTAAGTGTTATATTTGTTATTCTCAATGATGCGGGTTCGAACCCTATCAGATGCAATATATGAAGGGGTTTACTAATCTCATGTTACATGAGATAGTACTCTCATGTGGGTGATACAAATATGTGGGGTCCACAATTTAAAAAGGAAAGAAAAATTGGCACAAAATTCTATGGGTGTTTGATACCAGGTCAATGACATATCTGATCCATTGTTGGAACCGAACTAGTTGATGGGCCGATTTTCGAGCCAACAGGCCGATCCGATTTTAATAACACTGCATGAGATAGTTTTATCTCATGTAACAGGAGAAATATTATTCCCAGTAATAATAAGGATAAGTTATATTCACAAACCAACTTTGTTATCATTGGATCATAATAATATATAATAAAACTTCTTTATACTAATAATGCATACCAATTAAATTATAATTATTTTTTGCTCGACTTTATATTTTGAAGACATCATATGCTTCTCTTCTTATTATAAGTTAGTATATATACATGGGTTTAATTTTTCTCATGTTGTAGGAGATAAATTTTTTCTTCTACACATACAAAAAAGTATATAGGGCTCATGTGAGGAGAAGAGAAAGGAAGACAAAATATGTGTCCACACATTTTTATGTGTGTGTAAGAAATAATTTTATCTCCCACAACATGAAAAAATCAAACTCTATAACATATATATTTAACGGGCTTTATTAATCTCATGTTGTATGAGAGTAATTCTCTCCCAGTATAGACACAATCATGGGTGGGGCCTACTCACTTATAAAAAATAAAAAAATAAAAATTGAGTTACACGAAAATCAATGAGTGTGTAGGAATGAGAGCTAATTTCCAACAACATGAGTGTAGTTTTTTTTTATATTTAATACATTGAATACTTATTTAACAATAATGGGAGAAAATCTCCATTAGTTACGAGATAAAAATTCTAATAATATTATGGAAAAATAATTTTTGCCTTTGAGGCATTTCTCTACCACTGAGAGAAAATGAGAGAGAGGAACCCATAAAATGATGAACCTTACTCCTTTTTTCTCTCAGTGGTAGAGAAATGTTGTCTGCCTCAAAGGCAGAAATCGTTTCCCCTAAAACTATATACAAATTTATATTTATTCTTTTGTTTGCTTACGTGTTTGTCCCTCTCTAAAGGAATTATAAATTCTTTCTAAATAATTTTTGAATAATTAGATAAACTTATAAAAAGATATAAAGTTATATTTTAAATGAGTGAAGCCTAAATTAAGCGTAAGCAATTTATTTCAGCACTATTTATTGTCACTCGTATTATCATATTATTGAAAGAATTTAATTAATGTTATAATGAAATTCTTATAAAGAATCACTTCAATCCAAAATTATAAGATGTTAGGTGAAGACCTTCTTAATGGTTTATTATTCTCGAACACACTCCATCACGTAAGAGCTCTTTGGACTTGAAACGTGGATATTGCATAGCCCCCGCCCCCCTTTTTTTACCTTATACTTATTTAATTCCACAAGTGAGGAGCAGTAAGGATCGAACTCGTGACCTTATGATCACTAAAACTCTGATACCATGTAAAAAACTATTCAATCCAAAACCTTAAGATGTTGGATGAGGACCTTTTTAATGATTTATATTATTCTCTAACAATTCTTTTAATAAAATAACACATTTGATTATAGTAATATAAAAAATTTTACATTTCAAAATTTGTTTTCAACTTAAGCATTTTTTGGCGTTAACTTTTTTGTGTGCGGAGATATTCCAATTTATTCATCGCTTCGCGATTAATCTGATTTGAGACAGGTTCCGGGATTAAGGTTTTAAATCCTTCCTAAAAGTAATATTGGACAGTATCGAATACATATTTTCACCCCATCTACTCAGTTCTATGATGCCAACTTAACTATCATTATTTGATTTTTTTGGAGTTATTTATTGAGTTGGCAAATAAGTCGAATTGATTGACGTGGCAAACAACATAAACCTGATGAAACACAAAGCCTTGCAAGAACCCACATTTTGACCAAACGCTATTAGTGAAGACAGGGGAGCGCCCACGTTCAAACAGTATGAACTAACCCTTGAAAATGGGATAACATCATATTCACACGTGTTTGTCAAGCCAGTGTGAAGCGTGTACGGTGTCTCCCTCTATAAAACAAGTTGGCACTTTTGTTCTAACTTGTTTCCATCCAACAACTTGAGAAAAAAAAAATAAAAAAAATACAACTATTCATCGTCTTGAGCATTCAACCATTCTTCGATCAAGGTAACCTTCTCGGTCTCCATCATCAACGAATTATTCAGATTTTTCATACCCCTTAGAAGTAGTGACACTTTTGCATTCCCAAAAGTAGGTCATCTTCTAACAAATTTTTTTATTAGTTTTTGTTCTCAGCTTCAACTTCAGTTCTAACAAAAGTACTCATTTTATTACTTCTCTTTGAATAATTAGGAAATTTCATTTCTAGAGCCAACAAAAAACAACCTCCCCTGACATAACTAGCTGAATCTATCGATATCTTACAATTTGGAGCGATTAAATCGTTTCATTAATTTAAGATTCTTTTCCTTTTTCAGTGTTCCCAATACCAAAAGCAAGCTGAAGATGATGCAAATTTCGTCGACCAATTACTTGCCTGAACTTGTAAGCACACTAAGTACTCAAAACAATAACCTTTTTAAGCAAATTTAATGCAGAACATAAACAGAAGTGCAGAAATTTGAATTCTTTAACTTACCCTTTTCTTTAAATTAACAGGGATTGGAGGACCCTACCTTCTTTCATCAATACCCGATGGATTCTTTTGACTACCAGCTTGATGATCTTGACTTTGAGTCCTTCTCTGCGTCCCCAGAGAGCCATTCCTCTCACAAGAACTTCAACTCCGAAAACACACAAAACTCTTTCCCTGTTGAAAGACCAGCCAAGCAACTCAAGACTGTGAGTAGTACATGGAATGCTTACGGCAAAGACTTGATTACTCCCAACACTTCTTCCTCTTCATCCTCTCGTATTATTTCTTTTGGGCACTCCAATTCATCTTCAGTTGCTTCCCAACAACAATTTCACAAACTCGATGCCGATGTGAAGCCTAAAATCGAGACAGGGCGTGGTCAAACCTTGGATTTCACATCTGGGATTTCTCAAGGTACCTATGACGACAAAAGTTTCCTAAACTATGATAAACAAGAGAACAAGGGTGCCCCCATCATGACTACCAGAAACCCAACCCAAGCTCAAGATCACGTAATAGCCGAAAGAAAAAGAAGGGAAAAGCTCACCCAGAGGTTCATTGCTCTTTCGGCCATTGTTCCTGGACTCAAAAAGGTGTGTTTTGTAATAATTAACATTCACATTTATGGTTTTGAGTATCTGTGAAACACACACACACACACACACTACATATCTTCTACTTTAATTTAACTTGGTGCAATTAATACACATGAATACCTTACCTTAGTTCAACCAGCTATATAATTTGTATCATTTTAATCTGTATGCAATTATATATATTATTAATTACAAGCTGAATAATCGATGTTTGTATGCAGATGGACAAGGCTTCTGTCTTGGAAGATGCTATAAAGTATCTGAAACAACTAAAGGAACGAGTAAAGACTCTGGAGGAACAAGTTGCCGATAAAACAGTTGAGTCAGCAGTGTTTGTGAAGAGATCTATTCTCTTCGCTGACAATGATAGCTCCTCTTCCGATGAAATTTCCGACCAGTCACTCCCCCAAATAGAAGCAAGATTTTCTGGTAAAGAGGTACTCATCAGAATCCACTGCGACAAACACAGTGGACGAGCGGCTACAATACTCAGCGAAATAGAAAAGCATCATCTCACAGTTCAGAGTAGTAGCTTTTTACCCTTTGGGAATAACACGCTTGACATAACTATTGTTGCTCAGGTAAAAATATATTAACTAAAAAATAACCTTTACTGTTCTATAGGAATATGTTTTCGATGATACACTATACAAATTATCTGGTGCCACACAAAAAAAAAAAGTGGGACTCTTTTTTCCTTGGGTCCCACCCACCTTTTTTGTGTGTTACACGAGATAATTTGTTTGATGCAACATGAAAAACATATTTCCATACTAATATGTTATTGTGCAAAATCATGCAAATGACTATAGTGGCAAAGTTTTCTCTCTAAACTTTCACAGATTAATCATATGGTTTGTGTTTTGTTGCAGATGAACAAGGAGTACTGTGCAACAGGAACGGATATCATAAGAAGCCTAAGTGATGCTTTGAGAAAGCTCATTTGATAGTGAATAACCAGTTCAAGGCATGTACATTTGTTTATGTGCATGCATGACAATAGGAATAAACTTAGTTAATAATGACTTGTATCGCAGCGTTTTTCTTCACCCCTTTTTTGTCCATCATCTGGATTTTGGAGTAATTTATTGATGGCCTGCGATTGCGAGTGTCTCCTTTCATGTATCTGAGTTTACTTGGGTCTGTTCTGCAACTAAGTGCAGAGTTCAACAGAAAATGCCAAAGTGGGTTCCTTCTTCTGTTGTTTTTGCGTAGTTGACTCATAGCTACGTTAATCAACCCAAAATGCGGCATTGTCAAAATCTCTGCTTATCTTTTTTTTTTTTTTTCCTTTTTTTTTTTTGTCAAGAGGGTTTTTGAGAGGATTTGACTATTCAGATAGACCTCTTTCCGCCCTTATTGACTTTGTGAAAAGATTGAAGATTGAAAGGCAATGTAGGGTGCACTTGTTTTTTTGTATTGTTCTCAATGTCGGTGTGTGTTCCATCACCTCTGTATAAAATTCTTATGATTTCTTTTATGAGTAAATGACAATTTGTTGTTTGTTTCAAATATTTTGGGTACTCTTCGCTGTATTTCTTCAGGTTTCAGCTGACTATCAATTCACATTTAATTAAGTTACAATATCTTTATGTTTTTAATATATTGAAAATAATTAAATAAATAGCCTCCACATAATGACAAGCAATCATTCAAAATCCTGTTTTTTAATAAATGAATAAATTGATTTATTGTTGAAGTTGAATAAATTTGATGATTGTTGTTGAAGGTGAATCATGGGTCCGTGTGAGATTATTAT
>NW_026897854.1:0-10000 GCF_033153095.1 Gastrolobium bilobum | reverse complement strand
TTTTATTTATTCTTATTTTTATGGGTTGGTTTTTTCTAAAATTATTTTAGATAACTTTGTCTAATGTTCTCCGAAACAACATCGTTTTGGGGCAAATATCATGGTGAGTTAGTAATTTTAATTTATTTCAGGGTTATAATAGTCTTTGTAATTTTAATTTTTTAATTTTTTTAATTTTAAAATGATGTAGTTTCGGTGAACATTAGACAAGATTGTCTAAAGTAACATTAGATATTTTTTTTCCCTGTTTTTATATATAGAATTGTTT
Organism: Gastrolobium bilobum; assembly: GCF_033153095.1. Lineage (NCBI taxonomy): Eukaryota > Viridiplantae > Streptophyta > Magnoliopsida > Fabales > Fabaceae > Gastrolobium > Gastrolobium bilobum. The sequence continues at coordinate 9,732 of NW_026897854.1, read as the reverse complement.
TATTTCTATATAAGAGATTGATCTTATATCAAAATTAATATGTGTACAAAATTTTTATATAAGTAGAATATTATATATAAGAATCATTTCTCATTATTTTTTTCACGTATAAAAGTTCAAACAGTTGAATAAAGACATATGAATAATTTTTATATTTTAAACATGTGTTCTCATGCAAAAGTCATTTAGACTTAGAAGGGTGAATAATACACGTGTATCATGTGCTAAAAAATTCAATCATGCATGTTTATTTGAAAGAATAATGAGGGAAACAATACACTTTTTCATAGAGACTATATATCGTACCATACAAATCATTTCTACGAAAATCTTAGATGAAGGTATGTAAATAATTTTTATATTTATATTTCTACAAGAAATTAAAGAAACATAAATAAATAAATAAAACTGTAATATATATAAGGTGAGAAACACCTAAAGAATTTGTAAACAGCTGCAGCAGAGAGAGCTCGAGAGAGAAAGCTATGACCAGATAAACTTAGCTGCATTATTTTAATTATGCTCCGAACTTAGATAAGACTGCGTCATTTCCAATTATTAAAAATCTAATGTGCTCTTTCTTATAATAATGTTTATTATGATAGCGATGGTAACTTTTTTTAACATATCCAATGAAATGATCATGAAAGCAAAATACACGTGATTAGAATGGCAAGTACAGTTATCACTGCTACAATTACATATTGATCATTAAATTTCAGTTTAATTTTTCCGTTTAAACTTAATATGAGTACTTAATGTACAATCTTAGCAACAATTAAAAAGAGATAAACTTTCAAGCCACTAGGACTAGTTTAACGGTGAGAAGTTTATGTAGCTTATATTAAATTATATGTTCAATTCCCACCGATGTATCCAAAAAAAGAAAGATAAACTCTCTCGTTCATTACAAAAGAAGAAAAAAGAAAGGAAAAGATAAAGATAAAGAAAAGATGTATTGTTTTTAAGGTTTTATATTTCTCATGTTATATGAGATGAACCTTCATAGAGACAAAATTTATACGGAACCCATATATTAAAAAAAGTCATGTATGAGATCTATGTCAGTATGAAAATCGAAGGGTGTGTAGAAAAATTTCTCTTCTATATTACATAAGGTATAAAACCCTTGTTTTTAATCACTGAACTCCATAAGAAAAGTGCAAATATATTTTTTAGCGTTATCTTGTAATCACTTTTATATACCCTATTACATGTATATGTGATTAATTACGAAAATGAGATGGATTTTGGACGAGTAAATAGAATATGCAAATAAATGTTGTTATATGTGTTCACTCAACGTCGTAATTAGTCACGAACTTTTCCAGTCTCCCTCATCATTTGATCAATATGAACATTTAGGATTCTATTCTCCGTTTAACGGGCAATGTTGCTAATTAAACGATGTCCTTTTCTTTATAAACAATTGTACAAAGTTAAGTGGTCAACGCAATATTATCCTGATTTATTCCTTTCATACAGTTTTTTTCCAAATTTTCCTGCGTGAATTTATGCTTTACTGATTCCAAATAAGATAAAACTCATCATACCTACCGACTAACTATCCACAAAGAAAATGAATGTGAATATACAGGACCAACCAAAACATGGACGGCATCTGAATTATCGGCATGTATTATCTTATAGTTTCCCTACGTGTTAAGGGTTCATTGATCGCTTATTCCATCTTCAAACATTACCACCGATCATGGACTTGATGAGACCCTTGACTCAAATGGCCCATATAATGGTCGGTGATCTTATTTGTTCCATACTTCCAGGAATAGCAAAAACTTCACATTTATATTAATTTCCATTTGAACATTAATTAGTCCCTTTTCTCTTTTTCATGATGCCAAAGACTTGCACATCAACTTTGAAGATGAAAGAGAAAGACTATGGCCTATGGGTGTGAAAACTCGACTAGTACTACGGGGTCCCTGTGTTGATGCAATGGAATTCCTCCCAAGTATTATTTTCTAAATCTTTATGAAATTCGCAAAATGGTTTATTTAGAGAGGGATATAATATATATTTGAACAAATTATATATGACAATGAATGGAATGGAATATTGGAACCACAATTAAAATCAATTAAAGTTCTTTTATTGTCTGAATACAATTTGGTATGATAACAACAACTCCCTCGCATGCTACGCTACTGTGCCTCCCAGGCTCCCACCTTATGGTATTGCTGTTCTTCATCAGCCAACAGGTAATTAATGTGACCCACCAACTAATACCACTTTTCTTGACTATTTTATTTTTTTTATTTTTCCTTATCTATTCAAGAAAAAATGGATGCCCATCTAAAGTAACTATCATCTCACGTATGGGTATATGAAAATGCAAAATGTAAGATATAAAAAACAATAGAATCAATTTTAGTCGAATAATAAAAATTATAAACGTGAGCGAGTGTGATTAGATATTCTCTGTCTTCTCATTCCCTGTTCTTTTGTTTTTGTCCGATTGTGCTGACGTTGTCTTCTTCCTCATCAATTACTCAAAAGTTTACGATAACAACGCTCAACCCACTTTGGATGTGTTTCTTTCAAAATCCAATATATTAATATATTTTTGTTTAAGAACACCTGTTAAAGGGAACGCAATATCTTGATTCATTACAAATTGCAGTAGACAATACAACTTGACATTGGAGCCCGGGGCGAAAATAAAAAATGATATATTATAAATAAAAGTATTTAAAATATAATATAGATCTAATATAAAAATATTATTATAATAATCACTTGAAAATTATAATCAAAAATCAGTATTCGATTATTCTCTTCTTTTTTTTGTTTCTAATATACTACATCACTTGATTCGATGAAAATTGTCAAAAATTGTTGGCCAATGGTTGAAAAAAAAATTCTCGTGAAAGAGTTACCTAATCCAATTTTTCAAAAAAAAAAAAGTTTCTTAGTCCAGATGAGAGAGTGTATCTGTCCGCTAAACCTACTGTATTAATTGAGTCGTCCTAATTGTAAATGTGTATTCGTGATTTACTCTTCTGATCAATTTTTGAATTCTATGCTAATTTGAGTATTAGAGTTTCTCTTAAGCTTATTTTGCAGATGTGTGATTTATGCTCACTAGGACAATATTAATTACTACTTGAGCTTTGATCTTTCACTCAAGAAGTAACATCATAACAAAAAATTTAGTCATATTTTATGCTTATTTTTCTAATTATCTCTTTATATACTATGTGCAGATATTGATATTTGCTTATTATTGCTTGTACCTTTTTATATGAATGAATCTAGTCTCTTAACTAATTGGTATTTTTGGAGAGGAAAGGAGGAACTGTAATCTGCTATTAGTAGAACGAATAATATTACTTGAAAAAATCTGGTTATTTATATTGTACCATTTATGTTAGTAGAACAAAGAATATTCTTTGTAAAAAAAGAATATTAATTTTTTTCCTCTATGACTTTTACTAAAAAATGAAAAGGATTATCTATAAGGGTTGTCGATGGATCAAGTTGAATTGATGGGGAAAAAATTGTTAATCTAAGTCTACGGCTATTTTGTTAGTATAGACTGGATTTTATTTTAAAAACAAAAAACAAAAAACAAAATATTGATTTAAATAAAGTTGGGTTTCAGTAATAAAACATTGTGATAATTCACTGTTTTGGACTTTTGGTTACTTTGACTTAGCTAAAAAATTGAACGTATATATTATATTGTATCATTTATAAGTTGTAGTGCACTAATATGATTATTTATCTTATAACAACATTAATTGTTTTGATTTTTAAAATTTTAAGGAAGGCTACCCATGTAGCTACGCCGGCCGTGATTGGAGCGACCCTTTTTTAGTTTTTAAATGCATAGCTGTATTTTTATAAATAGCATTATGTCTAAACTAGGGGTGTTCATCAACCAATTCAAACCGCGGTGACCGAACCGAAAAATCGATAACCGAATAAATCAAAAATCAAAAAAAATTTGCAAATTTTAATTGGATTGGATCGGTTTTCGGATGGATTGATGAAAATCGATCTAATCCAAACCGATCCAATATATTAATTTTCCTCTATCTACTTGGGTTTTTCCCCAACCATAGCCCAAATGTTTCTAAACCCAAAATCCATTAACCCATCAACTAAATCTAAGAAAAAACTTAATCACATCTCATCAACAAAATATCATAAATGTAGAGCTTCATATTTCATTGCAAAAAAAAAACTATATTATTGTTTACTTATGCTTTTGTATTTCAAAAAAAAAAAATTACAAAGTCAATATATATAAAAGATATTATTTGAACAATAATTATGAAATAAATTTTAGGATTTTTAAAAAATCAAAAATCAATCCAATTCAAACCGAAAAATATTGGATTGGATCAGATCGAATTTGAAATAAAATCCAAACTGAATGGATGATTACATGATCAAACCGAAATGATTGGATCAGATGATTTTTGCTTTCGAAACTGATCCAATTCAGATCGCGAACACTCCTAACCTCAACTAGTTCGACAATGTGGAGATCTATTTTAATGAAAAAACTATTTATATATTACTTTAACACTCTATTTTATTGGGGAAATAAAAAAATATCGTTTATTGAAGAAAGTTTTTTTTTATTCAAAAAGTAATATAAAAATAAAACAATAAAAATTATATACAAATAATATTTTCAACTTCTGAAGTCATTAAATATTCGAATGATGTGTAACTCGATATCTGAACCCAGTTAACTATATTGTTCAGAAATTGGAGGTAATAGATAACGAGGAACTTGTACCGTTTGAACCCATAAACAACTTAAATAAGCATAATGGTTCTAATGTTCTAATCAATATTTTCTTTCAGCCGAAACAATGCAATTTAGACTAAAAACATATTTGGTGTGACGTATAAGATCTGATAGTATAAGTTTATACTATATATTATGATATTTTCAGTTGTTTTATGTGACCATCATATAGTATAAGCTTATACAGTAGGATCCCTTAATACATCAAAACAATGTATAACTTAATCCGGTCTAAGTGGAGGGATAAGGCCTGATAAGAGATTGGTGTATTAACATCGTTGACAAGTGTAATTCTAAAAATTAATATATTATTTTGATATTAATATATTAAAATAAAAATTAATTTTTCAATATATTAATTTTTAAAATATTGAATATTTTTATTTTTATAAAATTAATTTATGTTTTGGACACACTGATCAATAAATTTTTATAAAAATTAATATCATACGACATTTTTTGAAGAATTATATAAATTCTTCATTAAAGGATATTTTTATTAAAAATATTTATTTTTATCCTATATAGTATTATACAGTGCATTACCAAATATTAGATGATATTATCTTATGAGAAAAGTGTGTGTCATTTTTTTTTTTTTTGATAACATTAAGGGGCGAAGCCCCAAACAAAAACAAACTAACAACCAGAAACAAAAAATAACTATCCAGGGTCTATATCTCTACAAGAGGAGATTCCCTAAAGATCGTGATCAAATAACTGAGCAAGGTGAAACGGCATAACTCTATGACTCCAGAATCCAGTATCTTTGTGAAGAGCAGACTTGGCTAACCAATCAGCACAGGAATTAGCTTCTCTTGGAATATGAGAAAGCGTTACCTCCCAATCCTGACCGATGAGTGCTTGTATCTTAGCCACTATACGAGGCTGACAAGCTGCATTGCAATCAGCAAGCAAAGAGAATACTTCAGAAGCATCTCCTTCTAGTTCCACCTTCTTAAATCCCAGTTGCCAAACCAATTCCAGACCTTTTAGAGTTCCCCAAAGCTCCGCCATTAAAGGAGTGCAAGCACCAATATGATACTCAAAGCCTCCCAACCAAGAGCCATCATCAGATCTGATAATCCCACCACAAGCAGCCACCTCAGTATTCCTTTCAACTGCCCCATCAATATTAATCTTCACCCAATTTAACCTTGGAGGTTTCCATAAACTCATACGAGTTGGATGAATGCTAGTAGTAGCCATAGCCTTCCTACCCATGCAGTTACGAACTTCCTCTATATACATAGCAATTATGTGCGTTCCATGGGTTGGATGCTTGAAGTTAGTATCATGGACACTTTTGTTCCTCCATCCCCAAATGAACCAACAAGAGATAAAAAAGACATCACGCCAATCATCTGAATTACTTTGATTCCAAGCTTTTGAGATATTATTTTCAACCCAATCTCTAAGATCCAAGCTGTAGAATAAGCTTTGCCGATTAGCTGAAACCAGAGAATTCCAAACACTTCTAGCATGCTTACAATCTCTTAGAACATGGAGGTTTGTTTCCAACTCACCAGGACATATTTTACAATGACCAGATTCCCCACTCCATCTAGATGTGCGGTCTTTAGTAAGAAGGCGGCCATGCATTATGATCCACATACAAGATTTAACACGTTGAGGCCCATGCCATTTCCATATGGTAGTCCAAGAATTTTTCAACGGCATGAGAGGGAAACCAAGCATGTTATAATACGCGGTTTTAACTAAAGAGCAGCCAACCTTTTGATTTCTCCAAATAATGCGGTCATTTCCATCCGATGCGCTAGGAATGAGAGCAGCTTGGATCCTTGCAACAGCTTGATCATTGAGATATTGATGAATATAGGGAAAGTTCCATTGACCAGTATTGCTGTTCACGAAGGCACTAACAGGGAGATTCAACTCCAAACCAGTTGGAGTACGAGTAGCCAGAGAGGCAAGACACTCAGTTAAACCCAACCAATTGTCTGTCCAAAATAATGCATCATTACCGTCTCCAATCTCCCATTGCATTGCTTGAAGAAAAGATGGCCAAACACTACACAGATTTTTCCAGAAGTATGAGTCATATGCTTTATGATTTACTTCCCTCCGAAGATCCAAACCTCTCTTATATTTACTTGTTACAACTCGAACCCACAACGAATCGGGCGAAGTAAGTATCGTCCATGCAAGCTTGTGAAAGAAAGCCATATTTTGGACACGAAGGTTAATCACCCCTAAGCCACCCATGCTCTTAGGCTTGCAAATATTATCCCATGCAACCAGATGAGATCTCCGTTGACCATTTTTATCACCCCAAATAAAGGCACGCTGCAACTTCTCTATTTCATCACAAATGGCTACAGGAAGCAGACTGTGTTGCATTTGAAATATAGGAGTTGCTGAAATAACGGAGTTGGAAAGTGTAATTCGACCGGCAAAAGATAAGACCTGGTTACTCCAACCAGATAACTTGTGCCTAATTCTTGCAACAACATCAGCATAATGGTCTTTGGTTACTCGACCATGTTTCATCATTGACCCAAGATATCTCCCTATATTGTGAGTTTGCTTGAAGCCACACACATTTGTGATATCATCTGCAATGTGAGCATCTGTATTTTTCGAGAAAAAAATACTAGATTTCGGAATACTAACCTTTAGGCCAGACATTGAACTAAAAGTCTCCAAGCAATCCACTATAACTTTGATTTGATCTAGAGAAGCTTCTGCAAACAACATCAAATCATCAGCAAACATCAGATGGGCTATCTTAGGACCTTTTGATCCCACGGAGATTGGCTTCCATCTCTTATTGTCAACCGCATCTTGAATGAGATGAGACAATTTTTCCATGGCTAGAACAAAAATGTAGGGAGATAAAGGATCACCCTGACGAACTCCTCTTGAAGGAAGGAAATCACCTGCAATGGCTCCATTCCAAAGCACTGAGACCTTATCAGAGTTGATACAATTCATTATAATATTTGTGAACCAGTGTGGGATTTGAATTTCATCCAAAATTTTACGAACAAACTCCCAATTTAACATATCATAAGCCTTTTCCAAGTCGATTTTAATTGCCATGAAACATTTTCTTCCTCTCATTCTACGCATTGAATGGATCAGCTCTTGGGTGATGATGATGTTGTCCTGGATATGTCGTTTAGGAACAAAACTAGCTTGGAAGGGAGACACCATCTCTTCCATTAGGGGCTTCATTCTGTTAACCAGAATTTTACTGAGGATTTTATAAATGACATTGCACAAAGAGATTGGTCTGAGCTGCTTAGCACTTTCAGGTCTCTTTACTTTTGGAATGAGGACCAGAAGAGTCGAGTTCACAAGGTGAATCAGATTGGGATTCTGAAACATCATGTTAACATCCTTAATAACATTAGTCTTAATAAGACTCCAATTCTTATGAAAAAAGGCAGCTGGAAAACCATCTTCCCCTGGAGCTTTTGACCCATTGATACTAAAAACAGCTTTTGAAATTTCATCATCCGAAAGATTACGAGTCAGATTAGATAGCAGATCATCGTGCAGAAGGGGCCAAGTAGTCTTTGATTTCACCCAATCACGATTAAGGACTTCCTCACTAAACAAGTTGCTATAGAAATCTGTTACCAATTGATGAAGTTGTCTAGCTTCCTTCACCCAAATCCCATCAGAATTTTTTAACTCAAGAATCCTATTCGAACTTCTTCGAGTAGCTGTTTTAATGTGATAGAATTTGGTGTTTCTATCCCCATCATTTATCCATTTCACCCTGGCTTTTTGAAACCATAAGATAATTTTTACTTGTTTAAAAAAATTATTTTTCATATTTAGTGGTATGAAAAATATAAATAAAGCGTTAGTCTCATTTATATTACAATTATATATGTCATATGATATTAACCTATCACTGACTGCAAAAGAATATTTTCTTAAATTACACAAACTACCTAGAAATGTGGAAAATAAAGAAATATATATAAAATTACAAAAATAATGTAAGGTTTTTTATTAATTGACTAGTAATAAACAATGAAATTAATGTTTTTCATTGTTAACTAAAATTATTTTGAACAAGTAACAATATACAAGACCTATTTTTTTCTTCTTCTTCTTCTCTTTGAAAAGTTAAAATATTAATCTCGTGGATAATCTTGCAATAAACAATAGAAAAACTAAAACAAGATAGGGTTCTGCACATTATTGCAATAACATCCGTTGTGGAGATTACAAGTTACCATCTCTTAAAAATAATATATACAAAATACATTGGATCTTCGGGACTGCTTCTTCTTCTTACCAGGTTTACTTTCAAGCACTCCCAGCATATTACACAATATAATTTTTCTCTCTCTTTGGTTTTTGCTTTATTTCGGTTATCGATTTTTACGGGTCGGTCACTACGGTCCCAATATATGATGAACACCCTTAGAAAATCCAGTGCAGCTAATAAACTTATCTTGTCATATAAAAGTGAGTGGATCCTATTAATATTTTAACTATTATGTTCCTCTTCAATCGTTAACGTACAGTATGAAGGTGCTTACAAGAGTGATGGCAAAGTGGCCAAGAAATTGGGATAACTTGACTCAGGAAAAACAAAAATATTAACAACTCTGTTGTAAGCTGTGACAGAATTAAAAAATGTTTCAGATAATTACTCCGTCCAAATAAATTTCATTGCAATTTAATCAAAGTTGTACATTGCTGAATGAATGGAACTTTGTTCCCGCGTCACTTTCAACTCATCTTCTTCTTCTTTTATTAGAAGAATCTTTTCAGCTCATCTTTTTTACAATAAAATGGGTCCTTTCTTAACAAGCAATTCAATTACATTAATGACTATATGCAGGTAGAAGAAGAATACTCGACGGAAGTAATGGGGATATTGCGGTTGACCATTATCATCGCTACATGGTATATAGATGAACTTCGTTTTTTTTTTTTTTGGTAACTAAGAACTTCGTTTTAAC
>NW_026897853.1:0-38492 GCF_033153095.1 Gastrolobium bilobum | reverse complement strand
ATTAGGTATTAACAATACTGCTTGAGCAAAAAAAGAAAAAACTAAATACTGAGCATCTAAATAATTACAAAATGTTGTTCTAATGTGTGCTAATTTCTACTAAAAGTTGTTACTACTTTACTTGTTCTATTTATTATTCCATCTCCAACAAGTAATATCAGGAATTAAATTTATGGGGTTTATGTATGTCATAACAGTTATAAAAACAAAAAAGTCTATTTACTTGAGGAGAAGTCTATTTATTACTTGGAACATACCCTCAGATAGCCCGAAAAGCAGCAGCATCATTCCCCATCCTCAATCTCCCCACAGAGGGTGGAACATAGGGCTGTGGAGGACGGCCTCCGCCAAACCCAGGGCAGTCACCAGTGAATTGTAGCGTGACCCAAGGGCCCCGGTAAGGGAGTAAGTCCCCCCTTAGAACCCTGCACTTTTTCAAATTTGGTATTAACAATACTGCTTACAAAAACGAAACTAAAAACTAAATACTAACACCGACCACTAAACTACCAAAAATGTCATTGATGCAGAGAGGCGTTATGCATGCTAATTTATACCTAAAAAAACAAATTCATTTTCTTGTTAGCAGAGTGTGGGTGTGGGGTTTAATATTTATATAGGGTGATGGTAAATGGGCCTTGGCCCACGTAATTGCAAACTTTTGAAATTAGAATATGGTACCATTTCTGGACCGTGTACCCCCTCAGTCTCACCTACCCTATCATTCCTAAGCCATCTCAGCCGTTCACTAGAATATGGTATATATTTCTGGACCGTAAAAAAGTCATGGTTAATTGAGTTGTGGGTGTCCATGGTCTACATCAGATAAAAGAAGGGGATCGTGAGCAAGCAACGAATCAGGCACGAGAATCCTTGGGATGTTAAATTAGCTTAAAAATATATATTTGAAGAAAATTATTTCTCTCTATCTTTATAAAATATATAGTGTGAAATTTTTTCATATCATGGAAATCCAAGAATACCACAAATTCTTGGAATTTGTGAAAATTTGATTTTTCGGATAATTTTAACAATTCTTATAACAAATATGGATAAATACGATTACTAATATCAATTTTTATGGAATCAAAATTTTTTCCTTGTACCAAACGCCCCCTAAGGGTTAAGGGCCTGTTTGGTATTATGTATAAGGCCTGATAGTATAAGGTTATATTATACGTTATGACATTTTCAGGTGTTTGGTATGACCATCGTATAGTATAAGCTTATACAGCAGGACTCCTTTATACATCAAAATAATATATAACTTAATCCGGCCTAGGAGTGGTGGATTAGGCCTGATAAGGGGTTGATGTATTAATATTGCTTACAAGTACAATTCCCAAGAACTAATATATCATTTTAATATTTATATATTAATTTTTTTTAATATATTAATTTTTTAAATATTGGAGTATATTATTTTATACAATATCATACTAAACGTTGGATAGTATTAAAATTTAATCAGGTCTTATACAATCAAGTCTTATACTATCAGGCCTTATCCTATACTATGCACCAAACATGCCCTAAATGAATCTCCCGGAGAATCGTTGTCTTATGCTAAGAGAATGAAAAAAAAAATAAAAAAATGCGGGCACTTGTTAAAAAATAAAACCGCGAATTTCAATGGGTCAACATGAGTTTTTTTCCCTTGTTGGAGAATCATTTAACCCTTAATTTAATGATAAAACTACTTGAAAGACTTAAAAATCGGGTCTACTCAAACTTAATACTACCTAAGTATCAAAGTCCATATAATATAAATATTTTATTCCTATAATATAAAAGGCGAATAAAAATAGGTAATGATATGAGCTTAATAAACTCATATTTATCCATTGTTTTTTTTTTTTTTTGGTAAGCATATTTATCCCTTGTTTGATGTCATTCAAATAAACAGTATGATAGGATAATGACATAAACGACAAAACATATGATGTCATGATATAATAAAAATAGACAAAAATATCAATTTTATATATTTTTAAAATTAATTTCCAAACTATATTTCTACTTATTTAGTATTTACATACTAATTTTTATTTTAAATTATAAAAAATTGTAAAAAACACAATTTTAAATAAAATAAATATATTAAAATAAATAAATAACGTACATAATTGTTCAAAATAAAAATTTATATCCTTACCAAATAAAATAAAAAAATAAATTTTAAATTTATTATCAAAATTGATGGTGGTTAAAGTCATGATGGAGGCGGTTTGGGGACTAATGACGATGGACGGTGGTGATATTAATAGTGAACCGTGACAATTGTAGTAGCTGGCGGATAACAACAATGGTGGTGAGTGGTGGCAGTGATAGTTGGTGTATGATGCTTGTGGTTTGGGTGGCGGTGCTCTGAGGCAATGGTTGGTTGCTAATGGTGGTCGGTGACAATTTTGATAGTTGATTAATGGCAGTGATGTAATGGTAACAAGGGTGGTTAAGGTGGCGATAGAAGATAACGATGGTGGTGGCTAGTATAAGAATAACATAAGAACACATGGAGATGAGAGGGTTGTAACATTTGTTATCTTATCATGTCTATTCCTAAATCGAATTCCCCTTTATGATAACTTATCATGCTAGCGACAAGATAAAATTAGCCAAAAGTATAAGTTTCTGGTGACCTAATAAGAGATGAAATAAGAAGATGCAAAAGGTGGGTACGTTGCATCCTTAGGACCCTCTAATCCTTTGTACGCAGAACTTCATGGGATGTTATTAGGTCTTCAACTAGTTTAGAGACTCGGTATAAGACAGGTTCAAGTGGAAGGAGACTTTATTCATGATCTAACTACCTTGCAAGCTTCAACCCTGAACATTACAAACTCTAATGTGGTGGCTAATATTTCGGAGTGGTTCCAAAAAGGCTAGTTTGATCGTGGAACTTATATAGAGATGAGTATCAGTGCGTTTATTGGCTCATTAAACTTACTCCCTTGATAACAATGGGCTATAAAGTTCTACTGGATCCTCCTATTGGTCCGTAATGCCTGCTATCTAAGGAAGTAAAAGGAACTTCAGGTTACAGAAGTTTTAGTTAGTTCTTCCTTGTTTTTCTGAGCCAGTGCCCTCTTTATATACATACCTATGTATATATATATATATATATATATATATATATATATATATATATATATATATATATATATATATATATATATATATATATATAGGTAAAATTATTTATACAACTATTTTACGTACAACAATAATAGATGTATGATTATGATTCCTCACATTTAATGTTTTTATGTATATATATAGCAAGTATTTGACTACCGCATGTACAACATCTGCAGAAATATAAACTCTATATATATATATATATATATATATATATAAGTTTATCATATCATGTTCGCTCATCAAGCAACCTATAAAAACAAGATATGATAGGTTATCATATTTTGTCCTCCCTCACCACCAAACATAATTTCTCTTACATTTTTTCTCACCAAAACCTAAATAATTCATTTTCCATAATCTCACAAATCCCACTAACAAAACTCTAGGGCTCGTATGGTGGATATAATAGGATAAGCCTTGATGAGATAAGAAGATTGAATAAAGGTATGATATGATATAGACATGATAAGCTCATATCCTATCCTATATTTGATGTACACTGGATATATAGTTTGATAGTAGTATATTATCCTATCATGCGTTTGAAGTCAATTAGATAGCGACAAGATATGATATAAATAGACAAAAATACGCTTTATAGTATAATTTTATACTTTTTAATTTATTTTCTTTTAACTTATTTATACATTAACTTTTATTTTTAATTATTCAAAATTTCTAAAACTTAAAAAATAAAAATAAAAAATACTTGGAAAATGGATAAATGTAAATGACTTTTTTTTTCATATAAACTTGAGGCTGCCTCTTAAATCATTTCTCAATTTTTTTTGACAAAATAAAATTGATTGAAAAACTATAAGGGGGCGTTTGGTTGAGGAATTTTTTTTGGAATAGTAGGGAAATGTAATAGATAGAGAAATGATTGGAAAGATAGATAAAGTGAGATATGTAGAAAAATGTAAAAAAAAGTTGTTTGGTGGGGAAAAACTTTAATGGGAAAATTAGGTAACTTTATGAAATCAACAGTGCATTAAAAGCCAGATAACCGGTTTTTCGAAAAATCCCACCTTCAAATTGGGTTTCTAAACATTACGAATATCTATGTTTCTCATAAATCCAGACAAATTGGATAGATGTGTTTTCGGTGAAAATACGTTGAAACAAACATGGTGTTTCTAAAAGCCATACTTGAGAAACATAGATATCCGCTGAAAAGCTCCCAACCAAACACCATCTAAGAGAAAGCAAAGCTAGCACAGACCATCTTATTCCTAAGAGAAACATTGGAAGACGAAGGCGATGTTGTTTCAGCACTCTAAAAACTCTGCTCCTCCATCCAACTGTCATGCACTCTTTTCACAAAAGCTGTAGAACAAAAAAATTAATGCTTTGAATAGACCGAAAAACGAGTGGATTTTGATTGAGAAAGACCTGAACGAGCCTTCCTGGGGACTGCGGTGCCGATTATTTCTCCGGTGGTTTTGATTGGATACGGATGAGGCAGTATTATAGCTAGCGGTGTGCAAAATGTCCAAAAGAACCAAACCGATCCATAACCAAACAGATCCACATCTTAAAAAACAGTTATTTTTAAAACTGGTTTCATATAAAACTGCATTTTATTTTATAAACTGGTTATTAACCAAACCATAAAAACAATTGGTTATCCATAACCAAACTATTTTACAATTAAAGAACAAATAAGTATTATCTTTTATCCTTAGCATTAAAATGTGAAAATTACATAAATATGAATCATTTTTAAATGTGACATTATTAGAAAAGTCTCAAATACTAAATGAATTTATCGAAGACAAATATTTCGTCGAAAATTTTGACAAAAATCATATATCGTAGAAACTAGAGACGAAACAAGATTTTGTCATAATCACTGACATGAATTTTTTAGAGACAAAATATTTCAGTCAAAATTCTTGATAGAATCAAATTTCATCGCAACATGCGACAGAAACAATTCTGTCAAACTTTTCAACGAAAAATAATTCTGTAAAAAAATTTGACGAAACACATTTCCATAAAAAAAATTGACAGAAAATAATTTCGTCCAAATTTTTGACGAAATTATGTCAACAAAACACATTTATAGCGAAAATTTTGACCAAAAATATTTACGTAAAAAATTTTGACGAAAAATATTTCAAAAAGTTTGTTTGACGAAAAATATTTCTATAAAAATTTCCAACCAATTTTTTTTTTCAAAGCTCTTTACGGAATTTAAATTCCTTCCAATTATTTCCCTCAAATTTTTTGTCGAAAAATATTTTTATAAAACATTTTGACGAAAAACATTTTTGTCAAAAATTTTATCGCAATATTGTTCGTCAAAATTCTTTACGAAAATTTTTCATAGAAATGTGTTCCGTTAAAAATTTTGATAGAAAATGGTTTTTATCAAAAAACTTGACCGAAATATTTTTCGTCGAAAATTTTCGATGGAAATGTGTTTCGTTAAAAATTTCGACGAAATTTTTTTTGTCAAAAAGTTTAACGAAAATGTTTCGTGGAAAATTTTGATAGAAATATTTTTCGTCAAAAATTTCGATGAATATGTTTTTTTGTGAAATATTTTAAGGAAAATGTTTTGTCGAAATTTATATTCCGTAAAAAATTCGACAAATTTTTTTTTTGATGGAAATGTCTTCCGTAAAAATAACATGAAACAATTTTTATAAGAATTATTTCATCATGGGAGTTCCAAAACAATGAAGATTCTTGCAAGAAATAGTTGGTCAACTACTTATAACCGAGAGAAACAAATGACTACTTATAAAAATAGCACAATCCATAAAAAATCGATTTTGAATTTGTTAAAAAACCGATTTTGAACTTGATAACCGGTTTATGGTTCATAACCGATTTTGAATTAAAACCGGTTTAAAATCGATTTTGATTGATTTTATATCAAAACCGATTATGAACCATTATGAATTCATTTAATTACATTATGAATTCATTGGTTTGCATCCTATTCATTCAAAAAAAAAAAAATATTATAAAACCGGTTTTAATTTTGAAAACTGGTTTTTTTTTCTTAACCGATTTTTATTTAAAACCGATTTTGAATTAAAACCGTTTTGAAACCGGTTTTAAATCAAAACCGGTTATGAACCATAAACCGGTTTTGAAACCGGTTTCAAACCGGTTTGGATAATAAAAACTGATTTTCAAAAAAAAACTGGTTCGGTTTGGAAACCAAACCATTTCAAACCGGTTTGATTTGAATTTTGTCAAAACCGGTTATGAACTGTTCCATGCACATCCCTAATTATAGCGTTGTGGGCTCATTTGGAATAAGGGTTTTTTTTTTCCCCTATCCTATCCTATCCCCCTCCTAACCCATGGCCCCGTTTAGGAATAGATTTTAGACCGTGAGTATGATAAAAGAAGCCAGTAAAATAAGTGTATTATATCTTATTGGTTCACTAAACAATGGATAAGGATATGATGGGAAAGTCTATCCTATCTTATCCCTATTATCAGGTGCACCAAACAGTCCCTTAGATTTTCTCACCAAATCCTCCAATATAAACTTTCACACTTGACCCAATTTTCTCATAAAGATCGTAAATCTTGTAATCTCAATATTTCATCTACCCTTGATTTGAATTTTGAAAGATTCTCCATAATTTCAAGATAATAATGGACTATGTTTTATTAAATAAAACTTATATATTTTTTTTCTTCATGTTCTTTGAATTAATTTTAAGGGCTTTTAACTTTTTCGGTTTCATAATAAATTTGAAATTTCCTACACAAAGAAAAATTGGTAGAGCCCCCTTAAAAAAGAAGAAGTTAGAACGAAAATCGAAATATGCTAGGAAACATTTGGTAGAGGATAAATTGTTTTATTGTTGGGAATCATGATTTCTAATAATATATTGGAAAACTGAGTTTCCTGAGGAAGTGACCAAAAAATTATTTGATAGATTAAAATATTACTAGGAATATTTGGTGAAGATTACTGATTTTAAGTTTGGTTAATTGTGAAATATTACTGAGAATATGACGTTATTTTACAAAAATAACCACAACTTCAATATTTTTCCTTTTGCACGATTTTACAAAAATGGCGTTGAAACGGATCTCTGTGAGTTTGCCGGTGCTGATTCGCCGGCCTGCTCCGCCGATATAGGCGCTATGAACACTTAGCTAGTTGGAAATGGATTCTCTAATGTGCCAAAAAAATATGATATGGTCATGTGGGAAGATCACAATCATGCAAAGGTAAATCAACGGTTATGATTTCGTAACTACCTATTTTATCATTTTTTCTCTCTCCTCTTTTTTTTTTTTACCATTGATCCACCTTTGTATGGTTATGATTCCCCACATTACATGGTCATGTGAATTTTCACAGTAGAGGATCCAGATGCTAGCTAGTTTGCTGTGCCTCCAATTTTCATATGCAACTTTTAAACATAACTAGTTTGCTCCAACTATTTCAATACTGTGTTTTGCTGCAACAGTTCGATTCCACAAATTAAATTACATCTACGAGGAAGGAGATAACAAAAATACCAATGACAAAGGTTAGAACCTTCTCTAGGTTATACCTATACTTAGCTAACCCAAGTTATTCTTGTTATTATTCTAAAAATATATGGTTAAACAAAATAATTAATATTAATTCGCGAACAATAATTGTGTGCTATTATTTAATGACCTTGATCTATCTGATAGAGATGGATTGGGATATTAAGAAGGCCTGAAATCTTCACACCTACCCAACGGAAAACCAGTAACACGATCGTAACTAGCTGCTACAAAACTAGGGTCAGTGGATATTTTTGTCTGAAAAATTTGTGTCCTTTTCCCACCATGTGGGATTTGTAAAATACATACCACACTATGGATAGTAATCTCAAATGAAAAATTTGTATATAAATCAAAATTCCGAGAAAGCAAGATTCCCAAACATATTTTTATTTTTCCTTATACCAAACGTAGAAAAATAACATTCTTAATCTCACTTTTTGAAAATTTTAAAAGTTTTCCTCCTTTGAAACACCATTCAGTAGGGAAGACACTTCGCCTATATTTAAACCCATAAAGTGAAAACTTATCTATCGAGTTGAGTTTAGGTATGACAACATAATTTATGGCGTTAGACCTTGATTCTTTTTCAATAAAGAGTCATAATGATAATTATTGTCGAATCAAAGGTGTGTCTAAGATATTTTTCACCTTATATTTTCTGACGTGAAAGATCCACTTATGGCAAATTTTAATACAAGCGACATCCCAATTTGATTAGATATTCTTTTTTTTTTTCGGAAAAGGATTAGATATTCTTAATTATTGATTTGAGGCATACGTGTTATTCACGGGAAAGATTGATAATTAAAATTTAACTTCTTTCTTATTAGGCCTCGTCGAAACCTGTAAAATAAAATTTGATAAAAATTAGTCTCACATGTGTATATATATTATTGAGACAGAATTTACATTGTTAATTTTTTTTTACGAAGTTTTTTTTTGTACATATTATTTTTGTGAAGTTACTTCTAATCAATGGCCGATGACATCGATAAACAACAAAAATAATCAAATTCTAAATTAATTTATCATAAGAATTTGCATTCATCATTTAACATGACAAGAAAAAGTTTCATACACACACAACATTTTGTGGGACCCGCAAAAAACAAAAATATTACGGCATGCAAAACGAATCTCTATGATAGAGTAATATAGCTAATAGATTAGTTTAGCCAAGTTAGTTATAACTGTCAAGTTTATATTCTGTTAATCATAACAGAATCCCTCTATATAAGGATCTGGTATCTCAGTGTATTTCATTATTCAATACAATTCTCATTCAATCTCTTTTAGCTTTTCTTCCTTTCTTGTTATCTGCATATGCATCTGATACCTTACATGGTATCAGAGCTCACTTCGATCCATGGCCACAGTTCAAGAATCGTCTTCTGCTTCCGCGAGTTCATCCTCTCCTCTACACACTTTTTCCAATCCAGTATCATTTAAGCTGGATGATGGAAATTTCTTACCATGGAAACAACAGGCTATGGCCACGATTAAAGGATTCAAGTTGCAGAAATACATCAGCAAAGATGATGCTGCTAATATCAGATCTGCCGTAGAAAAAGAAATCTGGGAGCAACAAGATCAGCTCCTCATGTCATGGCTCTTGGCTTCAATGTCTGAGTCGATGCACACCAGAATGGTTGGCTGCAATTATTCATATGAAGTTTGGAAGAATCTTGAAGAGTTCTTTACTTCCCAAACTCGTGCCAAAATAAAACAGCTCAAGATTCAACTCAAGAACACCAAGAAAGAAGGACCTGTTTCAAAATATCTCTTGCAGATTAAGAAGATAGTCGATGCACTAGCAGCAACTGGTTCCAAGGTTTCTGTTGAGGACCATATTGATGCAATCTTTGATGGATTAGGTGAAGAATATGATCCGTTTATTACCTCAGTGACCTCAAGATCTGATGCCTACAGTGTTAATGAAATAGAAGCTCTACTGCTAGCTCAGGAAGAACGAATTGAAAAACACAAGAAACATGATTTGAATCATCTCCAAGCCAATTTCACACAGATGAATTTCAGAAGAGGTAATTTCAGAGGAGGTTTTTCTAACTTCAACAATAGGGGAGGTCCTTCCAATTTCAACAGCAGAGGAGGTCCATACAGAGGCAATGCACCTTACAGAGGAAGAAGTTTCAGAAGTGGAGGTCGCTTCAACAATAACAATTTCCAAACTGGTTATGTTTTCAATGGAGGCAAACAACAGTGTCAGGTTTGTGGCAAATATGGTCACTCTGGCTGGGAGTGTTACCATCGCTTCAGTCAAAGCTATCCCAATCCATTTGAGCAGCAGCAGCAACAAGTTTTTTCAGCACCTTCCAAGATTCAATCCAACATGACTATGGCAAGTTCCAGTGCTTCACAAAGTGATGACACCTCAGATTTCTTCTCTGCATTTGATCCCACATGGTACCCTGACTCAGGTGCCACAAACCATTTCACACCAGATTCCTCAAACCTTGCATCCAAAACACCTTACACAGGTCAAGAAACCGTAAAGATAGGTAATGGGTCAGGTATGCAAATAAAGCACATTGGTCATTCTGTTCTTGAATCTTCTTCTTTAGCCTTTACACTGTCCAATTTGCTTCATGTTCCCAACTTATCCAAAAATCTCATAAGTGTATCTCAGTTTGCAAAAGACAATGTTGTATTCTTTGAGTTTCATGCTAATGTCTGCTTTGTCAAATCACAGGCTACCAAGGAGATTCTTCTCCAAGGCAAGCTTAAAAATGGTCTCTATGCATTTGAGGGTGTTGTTGTTTCAAAGCCAGCAAAGGAGTCCAAGCATCCAAGACTGTTTCCTTCTTCTACTTGTACTAATTCGAGTCTGTCTAGCATTTCCAATACTTCCTGTTATACTGTATCAAGTCAATTCAATTCTTCTACTCTAGGTCTTTGGCATGGTCGATTAGGACATGCAGCCTTGAAAACTGTAAAGTCTGTACTTCAACATTGTAATATTCCATTCTGTAATAAAACTGATCAGGCCATTTGTAAAGCATGTTGTATGGCCAAGATGCATCAACTTCCCTTTTTCAATTCTGACACTATATATACTAAACCTCTTGAACTTATCTACTCAGACATTTGGGGACCTGCAGCTACTCCAAGCACAAATGGATCTAGATACTATATTAGTTTCATAGATGCATATAGCAGGTATACTTGGATTTTCCCTTTGCAAAACAGATCCCAAACCTTCTCTATAACATAACACAATCATTTTTCCTACAACATAACTTTTATAAAACCCTTTATCATATACACTACAAAAAAAGCGGTGTGTAGCTACATGTGTTTTACCACATTTAATGAAATCATCATAAAATTACAAAAATATCCTTATCTTTTCTCATTGTTTTTTAACGTCCCAAATGATCCTAGAACAAAAAAAAACTTTTTCTGACTTGAGTAAAATCGAAAACACAAAAACTCAACTCTTTCGTTTCTTCATTCTTCAATTTAATTTAGAAGTTTTCTTTATTCCATCTTTCTTCAGATCTCCATTTCCAGCAATCACAACTTCGAAATTTTTCCCCTCCTTTTAATCACAGCATTTCTTCACCTTCATCTGTAAAACTTCTCCGATGGAGGAATACAAAACACCTTCATCTCTTCAAATCTATTATCTTCTGTTTCTCTCTCTAAAATTCTTTGCACTTCCCTTTTTCAAGTTTGTAAGCCGGCTAAAGAATTCTCTACTGATTATCGCGGTGTTGAGAAATTTTGATTCGCATTCGATTTCGAGTTCTCCCGAGCATTATTAGGGTTTCTGATTTTTTTTGTTTGAGGGGCCGAGGATGCTGCTGGAGTTAGGGTTTTGGGTGGATCTAGGGTTTCGTTGCAGTGCGTGGTTGGGGAATTAAGGTGGTATTGATGGTAGTTGCTGGTTATGAAGGTGGGATCGAGGGGGAAAATGCAAGGCTCTGGCTATGGATGCACTTCGAGGTGAGGAGAGAAAAAGGAGGACTCGGCACATGTGAAAATCCACCATGCGTGTTCACCCTATTGTAAGCGCTGATATTTCTTCTTCTTCATCGTCATCGTTAGTTAATTCCTTCTATAAGATATCCCTCAATGCTCTTAATTTTTATTTTTATTTCTGGAACAGCTTTGGGGTAATTGTATCGGAAGGTTTTTGGTTACCTCTGTATTTGTGCAGTGTATTTGTATGTTGATTTATTTTGTCAATCAGAATATTATGTGAAAGATTATTAATTAAGCTTATTAATTAAAATATGCTTATTAATTAAGTTACATATGACCAAATTTCTATAATTTAGTTTATTAATTAAGCTGATTTATGTTAATGGGGGAATGGATTACACGAATTTGTTCATCAGATGCCGGTGATTGAAGAGGGACTTTTTTTTTGGTATCTTGTTTATTGCATGCAGGTAGGATTTATAGTTTTCAAAGGTCTTTGTCTCTGGTAAAAGTTAATTATTTATTATTTTTGTCATAGATCGTTGCTTCTGTTATCATCATTACAAAGCTTCTGGATTATTTTTTATTTTTGTCATAGATCGTTGCTTCTGTTATCATCATTACAAAGCTTCTGTTATCTTTCTACATAAGTAAATACAAAGGCTCAGGTAAGCTTTGCTTGGCTATGGTTTGTACTTGGAAATTTATGATGGATTATATACCTCAAATGACAAGTCATCCGTTGTTTTCCCCCTCTTCCTCTTCCCCCCATGGTTGATTGGTGATTTTACAGACTTGGATTATTAGCAAATTGGCCAAGGAGAATTTTCTGAGTACAATTATTTGTGCCTTGTCGCATGCAATGTTCTTTTGGCTGTGTTAAATTATGAGATTCTTTTGTGTATTTGTGGAAGATTACCTATTTTCTATTGTTCCTTTAAACGAGCCATATATTTGATGTTGTACTTTATGATACATCAGCTTATGTGTTGTGTGGATAATGGAAAATTTTATATCCTCTTAATAATTGCTCAACTTACTAAATTAAATTATGATCTATATGATTCTTGGTTTTATACCTTAAAATTTCTAAATTATTGACATGTGTCTGGAACATTTAGGTTTAGGATGTACTCTCTTGCTGATATATCTGGGTGGAGCAGCGTTGGTGGCTTTGAGGAACTCAATATATCTAATCCCTTTGGGGTTCTTGGCCTATGATTATGAGTGAATGTTTTTTTCTACTAGAAATACTTCATCTTCTTTTTTATTGAGATTTTTTATCTTAATTATCTTGTTCGAGTATTGATTACATACTTTGATCTCAGAAGTCACTTGTAACATGTAATATGGGTTAGGCAGGTACATGTAACATGTCAAGGTTCTGTAGTTCCTTCAAATTGTCATAAGTCACTTGTATCTTTACTATTCTTAGTTTCACCTGTCAGGGAACATATCTCACTTCCACTGCACGCAGTCATGCTACAGATTATAGCATGCATTAAGGTGCCGTAGTTGGTGATTTCAATGGCGAATTCTGGGCTGTGTACGAATTACACCAGGTGATCATATTATTTTTTTACTCAAGACTGATCGCTTTGTTGTTTCTGTTTCTTTAAATTAAAAAATTAGAATTTAAGTTTGTTTAAAAAACCTGTTTTGCAGTTTATTGGAAATCTTATCACATTTGCTCTACAAAGTAATGGGCAGGTATGTGGTAGTTTGTTTTAACTATCAGTTCACGATATTGTTCAAGCTTACCCCTTCCTTGGTAGCTATTAAGAATAAAGAATTGCCGCTTATGACATATTCAGAAAATAGAAAACTAACTTTATGATTTACAGAACCCTTGGTCCAAATTTTATTGAATTCAATTCAATTAAATTGATATAGTATTCTTCTATTGAAAAACACACTTAACTGGTGATAGACAACTATATGTCTAATATTCAGCTTGTTTTAATTTTAAACTACTTGTAATGGTTTGCCAATAAGGCTCATGGTGTTCACACCGTAATTCAGCATTTCCTTATTTTCTTTTTAATTTTCCAATTTGTACAGTATTCAAAAGATTTGAGCTCTATGTTTATGCACCCATGAAAAAAAAAAGTGTTGTACTTTAAGATATTGTACGATGTACCATGATGGCTTGGAAAATTAAATCATTTGGCATGAACATGTGATGTCCATCAAGTGATATATGTTATGAAAAATAGTCCAAATTGATGTGTATGTCTATGTGCTGTGGAAAATTCTGTTATGAGGCGTACACCCATATGGTTTGGAGGAATTCTGGACTAATGAGTATATACTAAGGATTTCCTAAAATGTTGTGGTCATTGTGTAACAACAGCTGTTATATAATCTAGATATGGTCATACCTTATATTGAAGGTTCTAGCTGAAAATTTCTGCAACATTTTTGGTCTGAATACCTTCTTTAAATGATTGCATAACTGGACTTAGGAGTATCGGAATTTGGTGAAACCGGTGCCATTAAAAAGCTGACTCATTAAGCTATAATTCTGCAAATTTATAGTCTGTTTGAGAATACCTAGTGGCTGCAGTTCCCTTAGGAAGTTGACAGATTGTTTCAATTGCTGTCATAGGTTACTGATTTGAACAGCCATGGATATCTCGTCCTAGAGACCTCCAAACAAGTTGGTTCCAATTGCATATCAAATCTAGGTAAGTGTATTATATGCCTCTAAAATATCAGATCAATTGAGCAAACACACAGGGAGTTGTGCAAGATGTAATTCGACTGCCCTGTTTTGCACTTCAATCTGAACAACCAACTTGATAGCTGCACATCTCAGGCCTCAGGTATCCAATTCATGTGATTCTTGAGGCCACAAATTCAAATTCTTCTTGGGATTCGTATATCAAAATACGTGTAGTTGGAACCAACTCTAGGTAAAAAAAAATCAAGAAAATGTTGTCATGTGTCATCTATGTCCACTGTTTTCAAAAAATCTATTTCTGGATCTACAAACCTCCAAAGGAGGCAAATCTTATATCATTTTGAAGTCCCAGAGGTCTACTTTACTCCATAAAAATTTCAGGTCATTTGGTAAAGATTTCAGCTCAAAATGGAGGTTTTCTCTTGCCCAATATATTTACTTTAACTATACCACAGGTATATACGTAGTCTGTGTCTAAATTGATTTTTACATCTATAACGTTCATTCATCTTATTGTGATGTTGTTCATCTTTTTTTAACGGATTGATGGTGGTTCCAATTTATCAATTAAAATTCATTGGTCTCAGAAATGATCACACATTGTCTTAGACAATCTTGGATCAAATGGTCACGGATGTAATGTTGAAATTTGTGAATTATATTTTTCTCTGTTATAAATGAATATATGCCATTATTATGCTTCTATGCTTGGAGGAATGCCTATATTTGTGACTTAGTTGGATAATTCTAATTTTTTACCATAATATTCTCAAACTCTGTTAATATCTTTGACAGCTTTACAAAACTCATGAGGAAAAGTATCTGTTTGATCTTCAAAGGGTCCAGAGCCTGCAATTTGTTTTCTCGGATCTCTGTGCTGCTTCGTATTCTCTAATGCAAAGATTGCAGGCTCACAAGGGGGAGGCTTAGGGTGTCTTAGGTTGATATGAATAAGCTTACATTGTACATAGGTACCCTTTCGGTACGGGTCTATTATATTTGTTTGTATTTTTTAACGGGTCTATTATATTTGTTTGTACTTTTTAGTATACCTCAATTTTTATATGGCGATCATCATGATTATGAGACCATCCTTTATATGGTATTTGCTTCCTTAACCATGGTGTCTGCGTAGGTCTTCCTTTTTCACTGGTGAATTGAATTTTCTCAATCCTGTGAAAATCTTTGAGAAATCTGTAAAAGAATTGGCCCCCAACAAACACTGTCATTTATGGTGTTGAACATTATGTTGTAATACTGTCATTTTGCCCCCAAGATTAATGTTCATATATTTGTCTTTAGCCCTTGTTGATAACCTAATTTGGAATGTTTCAACTGTTAGTTTGAATGAGTAATACTGATTGAGCATATGAAATATCTCTTATTGCTAAAATATTTTATATATTAGTTTGGATGCCTGCAATTTGTATTTTTCTTCTTGTTTTTGTTTTATTAATAGATTGCTATTATGGATCATTTATGTATAAAAAAAAATTATAATTTGGGTAGTGAAATATTATAAAAAAAATAAAAATGTATTATTTTTTTTTGTTCTCTCCCTACAAATTAGCCACATTATTAACGTGGCTAATGTCACAAAAATCGTGGCTAAAATAATGCTACCACACTCGTGACAGCAGTAGCAAAGTGAAAAGAAAAATGTGGCTAAATAAATGCCACGCCAGGATTAGCCACATTTCGCAAAAATGTGGTAGTTTTTTTTAGCCACGTTTTTTGTTACATTTTGCCACATTTATAAATGTGGCTACACGACATTTTTTTGTAGTGATAGTACAATCTAATCTATATCTTCGTAAATAAATATTGTAACCTCCCGTACCTTATGAAAAAATAGAAATAACGAGTGAATTATTATGTTAGATTAAACACTTTTAAGTTATGAAGCACCGACACTTCAAAAATCCTGATGTGTCATGTCTGACACTTTCCGACACTCACCGACACTCCGACACTTTCCGAACTCACAATACTTATTGCAAAGACTCAAAAAGATTCAAAGGTTACGTTGCATTGCATTTTGAGTTCCAACTATTAGATTCGTTAGGTTACAATTACAATTTTATTGAGTTTAATATAAACATTTGGGATATATTATGTTTCTTTGCAAAATTGATAGGTATTATATGTTTAGCTTTATTTTTTTGTTAAATTATTGAATACTAAATATAATATACACAACATAAATTAAAAATATTATATAATATCAAAACGTGTCCTAACGTGTCGAAATTTAACATTTTTTACAATTCCCGGGGGAGAGGCCCCAAAAGAACAAAAATCAGCTCGTTCCGGATCAACCAACGGAAGATTTGAAAGCCAATCTGCGCAACAGTTTCCTTCTCTATACGAGTGTTGAACCTTAACAATCCAGTCTTTATCCATCCATGCCTGTATGCGAGCAACAAGATGAGACTCAGAGGCTAGCCCACCCCTTGAGTTGAGCCAGGTGACAGCTGTTTTAGAGTCACTTTCAATAATAACTTTTCTCCAACCACCTTCTCAAGCCATCTGAATGCCCTTCAAAATACCCCATAACTCTACTACTATGGCACTGCAATGACCAACTCTATAGCAGAAACCATTGAGCCAATTCCTGCACAATCCCTAATCACACCTCCACAAGCAGCCAAACCCGGATTACCTTTGGCCGCACCATCAATATTCACTTTAACCCACCCTTCATCCAGAAATTTCCAAGGAACCAAAATTTCCTTCGAAATCGCAGCAGCATCCCCATAATTAATCTGTGTAGAAGCCTCCCAAATATCCTTGGATTGCCTTAAGATCAAATTATAGTCATAAGCATTATAAGGGCTGATACTGTTATGCATTAATTCATTACGCCATTTTCACGAAAGCCAAACAGTGACAGCAAACAAGATATTCTAAGGTACACCCCTTTCATCCACACTCTTGACCTGAAGATTAGATAATACCCAATCATCCTCTGACAGAGAATAGAAAGAAAGACAAAATTTG
This sequence comes from Gastrolobium bilobum, assembly GCF_033153095.1. NCBI lineage: Eukaryota > Viridiplantae > Streptophyta > Magnoliopsida > Fabales > Fabaceae > Gastrolobium > Gastrolobium bilobum. The sequence continues at coordinate 21,205 of NW_026897853.1, read as the reverse complement.
CTAGCCTGTAATCTCTGCCAAAGAAGCCGAATACTACCACAATCTCTAAACACATGTAACAAATTCTCTTCCTCCTTCTTACACAGCACACACAAAGGATTACCCATATTCATAGTAGCAAGCCTTTTCATTGTGTACTTTACTAAATAATACCTGATTTTTTTATTAATATATGATTAAAATATTTTACTTTTCTTCTAAAGTAATCTGCAACAATAAAAATCCAAATTGAAGTAAATATAAAGATTCGGTTCAATTTCAATGTTCTTTACACATAAGGAAAATAAAATCAATTAAGTAGAACAACATCACCTTTATCTCCAACTAGGTGGCAAAAGAATCCAAATGAAAAAAATGAAAATAAATTGAGGGGGAAAATGATAAAAATAAAATTAAAAAATATAAATAATGCTACAAATGAAAATATAGCAATAAACAATTAAAAAAATAAAATAAATAAATAAATTTTAAATTAATTATTAAATCAACACAAAATTAGAAAAAATTTATCCTAATAGCTGTCATTCAAATTGCGACCTTTCATAGTTTTATAAATATGAAAGGCTTTTTCAGTTCATTTTCTTCCATCTTTCGTACCACACTGTGTGTGATTATTCAACCATTCTATTGAATTAAATGCGTTCTTAGTTCTTACTAATTACTATAATAGTTCCGTCTATAGCAATAAAAGTAATATGTCTTATCCTATATAAAATAATTATCCATATTGTTTATAGACACCAAAGAGAAGACAAATATTATCTTCAAAAAAATAGTCTTAATTAGTTCGGATTTGTTTTCTTATTATTTATATTTTATGATCTTGGGTATGTGATTTTTGTTTTCTTACTTGCTTTTATTGTTGGCTTTAATGTTTCTAGAATGAGTTATCTACATTCGCTCTCAAAATGACGTCGTTTTGAGTTGAAAAATTAAAAAATTATAATGAAAAAGACTATTATAACCCTGAAATAAATTATAATTATAAAAATATCTTGATTTTCGCCTCAAAACGACGTCTTTTTGGGCTCACTGTAGATAAGTTATCTACATTGACTGTAGAAAAAGCGAACCCTATTTTTGCCATAAAAAGGTTATTGAGAGAATAAAAAATATAATTTTAATAAATAAAAAAGGTTTTGATCATAATCTACTCATTAATTCTTCATTAGTTTATTTTGATCTTAAAATATTATTAAATAGTTTATTTTGATATGTTTTTAATTATCTTAAAAAAATGATATTCAAATATTCTTTAAATATTTAAATTTAATTATTTGAACATCATATTTTAAAAGTATTTTTCAATCAAACTTGGGATAGGTTATACTTACTACCTACTTTTCTTACTATCTCTTACTACCAAATCTTAACCGTTGATTTCCGTCAATCTAATGGTTATAATTTATTGTAAATTAATAATTAATTAATAAATATGACCCCATAAATTATAACTGTTAGATTGACGGAAATTAACGATTAAGATTTGGTAGTAAGAGGTTGTAAGAAAAATAGGTAGTAAGTATAACCTTTCCCAACAAACTTATGTCAAAATTTATTTTAAAAAAAATTCTTTAACACTATCATTTTTTTTTGGTACACAGCATTTTAATTTATCTGGACATCATCAATCTTAAATGTTTGTGATATTGAAATATTGTTTACAAATATTTTTTATATTTTTAAAATTTAATAAGCTTATTAAATATTGTAATTACAACTTTCAATAGTCAATACAGATTTATATATTTTTAATAATAATATTTTTAATGAATTATTAGAGTAAATAATCAAAACATCTTTCATTATTAATATTCTTTTCAATATTTTTTTGTCCTTGAAAATATCATTTTTTTTCTCGTCGTACGTTAATCACTTGAGCCTTTAGACAAGATTAAAATAAAAAATAAGATAGTGAATGTAAATACAAAGACTCCTTCTTGAACAAATGGATCTCCTGCCTTAACTAAAAAATATCATTTACTTCATCTATCATTATACAAGGAAACATTTACTCTTAGGAAGGTAATTGAGAAGGTTAAATATTTATTTTCTTGGGTAGTTATGGGCTTATATATAGTTATGGGTCTGTTTGATTGTGTTCAATAATTAGATGAAATAGATCTCACTAAATACTTACTTTAGAAGCACTTTTACTTTAAAATAATTTTTTTCGTTTATTTATATTAGTTCATTAACCGTTGAGAAAACCAATTGCACTAGCACTTCCCTTATAGTTAAATATAATTTGGAGAAATTAAATTCTAGGTCTTTATTTATAGTTAACTATATCCACTTAATTTCATAATAAATTTTTTGTGTAAAATTTTAAAAGTGTTTAAACTCAGAAAAGTAAATTTCACATTTTTTTAAAAAAACAAAAAAAGCTTAGTTTAAATACATTTTATTAATTTAAGTGGACGCAACATAAAAAGTTTGAATTAATAAGTGTTAATCTTATAAAAGCAACTCAGTTTTTTTTTTTTTTTTTTTTTAAGAAAAAAATGGTGCCTAAGAAAGATTGAGTTGGTACTATTTTTATAAATTCGGGACTGAATTGTTAGTTTATACATTGAGATATTCATGTGAGAAAGGGGCATTATTTAGGGCCATACCATTACTGGTCCAAATACCTCTCATTTAGGGCCTCGTTTTCTTTAAGCCAGCAGAGGGGGAAATCTTCAAGCATGCATGTCACTTACATTCTTAGCCTGCAAATTAGGGTTTGCAATTGTTGGTTTCCCTTTTCCTCAATTGTCGAGCTCAACTCCATATTTTGATTCCTCCGACAGAGAAATCAGTTGTGGAGGTGCCGATACCTCAGCTTTCAATTATGGATCTATCTTTATCTTATGTGCTTTACACCTTAATAATATTATGATGATTGGCATATAGCTTAAAAACTTGTACCATTTCTCCAAATTCGTAAATAATCTCTTGATTGTGTATATTCCTAGGTATGTTCACAGTTCAGAATGAGAATGAAACTAAAGAGGATAAATAAGGACATGGGTAAGAGGAGGAGGAAGAAGAAGAAGAAAAATAGTTCCCTTAGTTTGAAAGAGTTATACGAGAACAAGCATGAGGAGAAAGAGAAAGAAAAAAAATGATGGAGAGAGAAGAAATTATTAGAGTAAAGAGCATCTTTAGGAGACAATTTGAGGTTCAAATAAAATCTCAACTGATAAGAAATCTTGATTCACTGAGGAAGAAAAGAAGGTAGTTGCAGAGAATATCCCTTTTCTTAAATTTTATCGGCATGATAATTTCTTCACTTAGCATAAGCTTGATCAATTCAGTGCTCTAGCATTAGTAGAACAGTTACTGAGAAACCATGCCATGTGCTGCTTAGCGGTGGAGAAGTAGGTGTGATTAAGATTAAAACATATGATTTATTTAAGTGGTCATATTTCTTTTAAATAAATTTACATTTTAACCATCTGTGTAAAATGTAAGATTCAATGATCAAGACTCACTCCTCTCCACAATAAACTTTTTTATCAATATATATATATATATATATATATATATATATATATATATATATATATATGGGTCCTTTTAGATAATTGTTTTTTTGGTCTTATAAAAAAAGTTTGATAAATATTCACCGGTGTCTGAAATTCTTATAGACATAATTAATTCAATTTTGGGTCTGTGTCTCTTTACTTTCTCTAAAAATTGCAATTCTTAGTATTTGAGCCCACCATCCTTTAAACAGTTCAAATTTTGGGGTCTAATTAAATTGTTACTAATAAATCATCAACTCTCGTATAAAATCTGTTTGTTTTTAAATATGGGTTTTGCTTGTGCAAGAATAATGTCATCCGGAAGAATTTTTTTTTTTTTTTTTTGAGAATACAGTCTATTGAATATAAACTAATTTAACTGTTCAAATAATTTATTCGGTGGGGGTAGATTTTATACCAATTCAAAATTGAATTTACTAAATAATTAAGGTAAATTAAGTTTACTCAATAACAAATTCATCGGCAGACTTTTTTTTATGTGTTTATAAATACTAGCAATATTTCAGTGCCATTAATTGATTACTACTGTAAAAAGGTTAAAAAGATCATGTACATGTTTTAATAAAGCATGAAATCATTATAACATCTGTAAAAGCCACTCTTCTATTGCAGAGATGGTGAATCCCAAGTTGGTTATAATATATTTAGAATAGAGAAAACCACTCTTATTTTTCAGTGGTTTTGAGTTTTAAGTTTTTTTTTTTTTAAATAAAAAAAAATACGAATAAGAGTGAGTTTTTTTTTTTTTTTTTTTGGTAAATAAGGAGGAGCTAAAAGCCCCTGCACAACTCAGTTTAACAACACCCTATGAGAATTACAGACCAAAGAAAAATCCGCCAAATACAACGGCAAAATCCCAGGGGAAGGAGAATAAAAAACAGTAACACTATTCACCTCCGGTTGATTCAGGGGATATTTGGATAGTCAGTCCACACAATCATTACTCTCCCTAAAAACATAAGTCAACTTCACCTCCCAGTCCTTTTGTAACCATGCTCGAATGTGAGTCACTAAACGATACTCTCGAGCTGCTCCCTCATCTTTGGTAAGCAAAGTGATCACTGAGCTAGCATCACTTTCTAACAAACAACGTCTCCAACCCCCATTCCAGGCCAGTTCCAGACCCTTAAGAACACCCCAAAGTTCAGCAAGAAAAGCTATGCACTTACCAATATGATAAGAGAAGCCTTGGATCCACCTACCAGCCTTATCCCTAATGATCCCACCACAAGCAGCTACACCACCATTAGATTGGGCTGCTCCGTCAGTGTTGATTTTAATCTACCCAGCTTCCGGAGGATCCCACCTCACCTGGATGCAACTCGGTCTTCTTGAGAAGCTGCCGTCCTGGACATGCCTCCAAGCGAATGCAACTTCATTGGCTTTCTGTCGGATCGTACTTGTATTATAGGCTAACCAATTAACATCAGTTCCATGAGATATAGCATTCCGCCAACGCCAAGCACAATCAATCATCACAGCAAAAGTAATTGAACAACTGCCATCTTTCTGCATCAAGACATTGGGCTTCAAATTCATATAAAGCCAGTTTAATAAATCTGCACCAAAAAACAAATTGTGAAAAATAGGATCAAGCAAGGCCATCCAGATTCCTTTAATTTTTATACAATCCAATAAGAGTGAGTTTTAAGTTCTAGATTGTCATTTGCGGCAAAAAAATTAAAATATTACTATTTTAATAAATAATTACGAATACGTTGTAGTTTGGATACTATTTTTGAATTTATGACAGTCATTCACGCTCAAATTAGGCGTGACTATTCACGCCTAAGTTAGGCGTGACTCCCAAGGCATTCACGCCTAAATGAGGCGTGACTCGTCTGGTGTTGACACGTGGCACAAAAAATTAATAGTTTAACCGTAAAACTTTATAAGGTTATAATTTTTGACTCGGGTATCCGAACAAGGTAATTTTTTTTTGATTCCACATAACTTTTCCAGATCTACACAATGACATCTCATTTGATATATTTTATCTCTCACAAACACAATTCAAATTTGCAACAATGATAAAATAAAGATGGCACCAAAGTGGATTAACTCATCTATAAATAAGATGGCACCAAATTTCCTGTTAAATATAAAACGCAATCAGCTCCTATTAAATACAAAACGCAATCAACTCTTATAACATTAAATTCAAAATTCAAATAACCTTCAGCAAATTTATTTGAATTGGCAACATCTGTAACCAACTCATAAAATTATAACGCAATCAGCTCCTATTAAATACAAAACACAATCAACTCCTATTAAATACAAAATGCAATCAACTTATTGGAGGTTTTTTGAATTTTGAAGTTAATGTTATAGTACCATTATTGAGCTTGAATGAGTGCAATATATTCGTAATTATGTTCAAAACGGCAACTTATTCGTAATTATTTATTAAAAAAGCAATATTTTAATTATTAAAATATATACAAATTTATATAATATTCTACCAAGTGTTTAGAATATTTATTTAATTATTTTCTTTATTAATACAGATTTTTCAAATTGATTTTTGAGTTTAAATCACAAATTAAATCTTTATTTTGTTTTTCTTATTAATAATAATTTTTTTAATTTTTTTTTGTAATACACTATATAATACAATTATTGCAAATTTGAATTGTGTTTTTGAGAGATAAAATATATCAAATGAGATGTCATTGCGTAGATCTCGAAAAGTTATGTAGAATCAAAAAAAGAATTACCTTTATTGGATACCCGAGTCAAAAGTTATGACTTTCCAAAGTTTTACGGTTCGTAAGTTAACTTTTTTTTTTTGTCACGTGTTAACACCAGATGATTCACTCCTAAATTAGGTGTGAATGCCTTGGGAGTCACGCCTAATTTGAGCGTGAATAGTCACGCCTAATTTGAACGTGAATGACTGTAATAAATTCGAAAATAGTATCCAAATTGTGATCTATTCGTAATTATTTATTAAAATAGTAATATTTTAATTTTTTTGCGAGCATTTGCATATTGTAACTTTACCCGGCTCGAAACTAATTAATTAAATAATCAATGGATCGGTGGAAAAGTCCAAATAAAAATATCAGGAATAGAGAAAATCAAATAGGTTGTTTGCTATCATTTTGGTGGATATATTTGACAAATCCTTAAATAAATGAATATTTATACAATTTAAAAAGCCACCTGTCTTCTTAATTGATAGTGGATGGATAGTGAAACTGTAACTATAACAAGAAAGAAAGCAAATCAAATTAGTTGTCTCCTTAATAAAATGTTCATTGACTATATAGTTTATGGAAGTCACTTAAACAAGCCAGAGGATTGAGCATGCAGACCATTCTTACAAATCCAACAAAATAGAAATATGATTGAGCTAAAGCAGTGACAAGAACAAGCAATATAATCATAGCCATGAAAATTCTCATTACATGAATTCCCCTCTTCATTTAATTCACTTCATTTAATTCATTGCAAAGAACCTTACCAACAACCCAGGGAAGCTTTAAGCTACTTCATTAATTTTTTTTCTGGTTAATTAGATAACATACAGGGGCTTGTTGGAAGTCAAGTCTAATAAGAAAATCCTTCAATAATTTGTGACAAAATTAAATTATTTTGTTTCAAAGGTTCACTGCAATGATGTTGACTGACAAAGAGGAAAGGCAAGGCACATGATTGTAATTCACAGGTCCTCTAATGGTGTTTTTCTCAAACACTCAAACACACAAATTTTACACACGAGGAGTTCTTTTTCTATTACTGTATATGCCAAGTCCATTTTCAAATGGTTTACATAGTGCTTTTTATAAACAATAGCAAATGACTAAAACAATTAAAAAAGTTACCTAGTAACTCTAACATTAAATAATTGTCCACTAACAAATTCCTAGGGACACACCTCTTCATAACATGAAACCCTTCATTTTCTATTTTTAATTACTTTATTTATTAAAGTTTAAACCCAACAAAACTACCCCTTAAACTTTAATATCTCTATCGTCCTTCATTCCCATCTTCTTCTTGCAATTCTCAAACAACAACGTCGGCAGGGGTTTCGTGAAAATATCTCCAACTTGATCTCGGCTTGCCACATGACTGAGCTCCACCTTTCCTTCTTTGACCTAATCCCGGATGAAATGGAATCTGACATTAATATGCTTGCTTCTTTCATGGTTGACCGGGTTTTTTGCTAACTCGATCGCTGATTTGTTGTCAACCCGGATCTCAGTTGAACCGACTTGCTCTTGCTCCAACTTGCTCAATAAATTTCTCAGCCAAATTGCATGGCACATGCACCACGAAGCAACTACGTACTCGGCTTCGCATGTAGATAGAGTTACAATGGGTTCCTTCTTCGATACCCAAGTAAACGTCGTATTCCCCATAAAAAATACATATCCAGTCGTGCTCTTTCTGTCATCCACATCTCTGCACCAATCACTATCCGAGTAGCCTGTCAGCTTGTACTTGTCCGACTTCGAGTAAAGAAGTCCTTGAGAAATTGTTCCTTTCACATATCTTAGAATTCTCTTTGCCGGCCTCGTACACGTCAAGTACCTCAGAATTCCAACTAGACTACGATAAACACTCGAATCTACCTTTTCTCCTCCATCATATCTTGAAAGTTTAACGCCGGGTTCCATGGGGGTTGAAACCGAGTTGCAATCACTTATTTTGAACTTCTCTAAAATTCCTTTTGCATAGGCTTCCTGAGAGACGAATATCCCGGATTCATCTTGTCTAACCTGCAAACCAAGAAAGTATCTCATCAGACCAAGATCCGTCATCTCGGACTCCTTCGTCATTTTCTTCTTAAAATCTTGAATCATTCCTTCATCATTACCCAAGAAAATCATATCATCAACATATAGAGCAACAAGTAGAATTTTACCTCCTTTCTTCTTTACATAGAGTGCGTGTTCATACGGACATTGTTCAAGTCCATCCTTCTTGAAGTAATTGTCAATTCTCGTGTTCCAGGCTCTTGGAGCCTGCTTCAACCCATACAAAGCTTTCTTCAGTCTCAACACTTTTCTTTCTTGTCCGGCTTTCATGAATCCCGGAGGTTATTCCAGATACACCTCCTCCTCGAGTACTCTATTTAAGAATGCCGACTTCACGTCCATCTGATAGATCGGCCATCCGAACTGGGCTGCTTGAGAAATTAACAGCCTGATTGTCTCTATTCTTGCTACAGGCGCGAACACCTCGTCATAATCAATGCCAGCCTTCTGCTTATACCCTTTCGCCACCAGACGGGCTTTATATCTTTTGATCTCCCCCTTAGCGTTCATTTTCTTCTTGTACACCCATTTCACACCAGTGGGCCGACTTCCTTTGGGCAGCTCGGCTAACTCCCACGTCTTGTTCTTTTCTATTGCTCTAATCTCCTCCTCCATGGCTGATTGCCATTTCTCATCTCAGATTGTTTCTTCAAAATTCACTTCTTCAGAATCTGCCAACAAACATACCAAGTGTGCTTCACTATCAGAATCATACAGATCTTGTAGACTCCTCATCCTTGGTTGTCTCAACTCTTCTTCACTATCATAATCATTTGGATTTTCTGGAATGCTGGTCGAGGGTTGTCCGACCTCAATTGTCATTTTTCCGGGATCAACATTCACCTCGGATGGACTACTCCAGTCCCAAGCATCTTCTTCATTCACCTTCACATCTCGGCTAACCAGTACTTTTCTATTGACAGGATCAAGCAACTTATATCCCTTAGTCTTCTCATCATAACCAATGAACACAAACTTCTTGCTCTTATCTTCTAGCTTTGTCCTCAACTGATCTGGTATGTGTGCATACGCAACACTCCCAAAGACTTTAAAGTGACCCACTGAGGACTTCAAACCACTATATGCACATCTGTTCTGCACGTACACTGCACATTGTACGGCCTCTCCCCAGAACTCTTTCAGCATGTTCTTTGTCTTCAACATGGATCAGACCATATCCAGGATAATCCGGTTTTTTCTCTCAGCTACTCCATTCTACTGGGGCGAGTACGGTGCGGTCAGGAACCGCTTTATCCCATGTTTTCACAATACTTCTTGAAAGTTGTTGACACGTACTCCCCACCTCGGTCTGAACAGACCGATTTGATGTACCTCCCAGTACCATTCTCTATCATTACTTTAAAACTTTTAAATGCCTCTAGCACCTCGGATTTTTCCTTCAGAAAATACACCCAAGTCTTTCGACTAAAATCATCAATAAAAGTTACAAAGTACTTCTTACCACTGAAGGATCCCAGAGTAATGGGTCCACACAGGTCGGTATGGATCAAATCAAGAAGCTGCCTAGTCCGGTATCTCGCCATCCTTTGAAACGGGCTCCTCACATGTTTTCCCAATATGCAGTCCTCACAAGATTTTCCTTCAGAGTTAATCTTTGGTAGTCCCACTACCATGTTCTTCTTCATCATCTCGGTCAGACCACCATAATGAAGGTGTCCAAATCGTTTATGCCACAATTTCATCTTATCCTCGATTCCGGCTTGCAAACAGTCGTCCTTCAAGCTGCTCAAGCACAACTTGTACATTCTATTCTTCTCCATCTGAACTCGGGCTATCAGATGCCCTTGTTTGTCTTTCAACAGCAGAACTCGGTCTGTCATAAAAATCGAGTAGCCCTTTTCCATCAACTGTCCAATGCTCAGGATATTGCTTTTGAGCTCAGGCACGTAATACACGTCCCGATTGTACCAACTTGTCCGTCCTTTTGCAAGAAACAGATCGTACCTCGACCTTTTACATCTATCTTCGATGCATCTCCGAAAGACACATGCTTTGCTTCCAACGTTCTTAATTCTTTAAATAAATTTTTGTGACCACACATGTGGTTACTAGCACCAGAGTCCAGGTACCACTCTGTCTCATTCTTTGAACTTGTTTCGCCATGGGCTAACATAAGAACTCTTCCATCTCTTGCTTCTCCTTCTGCAGCGAAGTTTGAAGTCTCGTCAAACTTTTTCTCGTCACGACAATCATTAACAAAATGCCCAACTCGGCCACAGTTATAACATCTGTCCGAGTTGCAATCTCTTGACTAATGTCCGTACTTCCCACATTTGTAACATTCCACGTTTGATTGGTTTGTCCATCGGCCTCTTCCACCTCGGCCTCTTCCTCTACCTCTCCAGGTTTGATGACTAGACTCAGCTTTCTCCTCATGTCTTGTCTCCTGACCTCGGCCATGACCACCTCGGCCATTTCCTCGTCCACTTCTTCCACGACCTCTACCTCGGGCATTCTGAGAGTAGAGCGCCTTTTCTTCCTTGATATTCGCCTTTGACTGGAGTGTTTGCTCCAGTGTCTCTTCCTTCTTCTTTTTCTTGCGCTGTTCATGCGCCTCAAGAGAACCTGCTAGCTCATCAACAGAGAGCGTAGACAAGTCCTTAGATTCTTCAATCGCACACACCACGTTTTCAAAGTCGTCTGTCAACGATCTCAATATTTTCTCCACCACTCTGGAGTCTGGCAGGGCCTCTCCATTCCGCTTTAGCTGATTCACCATGGTCTGAATCCGGGTGATAAAATCTGACACTCCTTCGGCCTCTTTCATTTTCATGCCTTCCAACTCTCCTCGTAGAGTTTGAAATCTGACCTGCTTCACACGATCAGCTCCTTTGTAAACCGTCTCCAAAATATCTCAAGCCTTCTTTGCTGTTGCCTCCCCTCCTATCTTCTCAAGGCCACCAATTTCTTCAACAGCTTGAAACATTATACAAAGTGTCACCGCATCCTTTGTCTTTGATGCCTTCAACTGTCTGATTTGATTCGCTGAATATCCTACTGTCGATTCTAGTTCTACGAACCCATCTTATACCTCTTTAATGTATGTGTAGGAAAGTGAAGTTATATTATGTTAAATGATAAACATAAAACCCTATATATAGCACTATGCGCAGGGCTTATGGAATTAATAATATTTTAACCTCTCGCACTATGAAGAAGAGAATATGTTGTCAGCACATAGGATAGAGCAATGAGCACAACTAGTCACTGAGGATCAAAGCAATGATGATGGAGTGGACTACTTGAAAATGATTTGGCTCTGCCTAATTAGAATTTCAATTCGACATGTTAAATCTCGAAAGTTTTAAAACTGTTAACTTTGAGCAGCAGAATCACTGGAACTTTTCTAATCATATATATACACAGTATCCATTTGGCACTGTAGTAAAAATAATAATGAGTGTGCGAAAGAACAGTAAAATCAGAATGAATAATGATATGGAGCAGGGTTATGAGAGTGAATTTAATCATCAAAGGACCATAGTAATAAGAGAATACAAATGATGATGATCATGAACCTGAAACGTGTGGTCATCATGAACCAATGAAATGAACCTTCTTTACTGTCACACATATCTTGCCCTTTCCTTTCATTCCTTTTTCTTTATTTGATTATCTAAGTTTGGTGGGGGTTTGAATGTCCCTGCAATGTATTGTTATTGTCTTGCCCACTTGTCCTGCCCTGGATTATTCTTCATTTTCTTTTTTTCTCTTTCTTCTTATTTTCAGTTTCTTGTGCTATTTTTTTTTTGCCCTTTCATTCTCTTCTTTCAATTAAATGTCATTGGTGTTCTTGCTTGTTTGTATTTATGTCATTGGTGTTCTTGCTTGTAATGGAGGAGGTTGTCCGAAACTATGTACTGATGATATTAGAGAATGCCACATTGATTAATGATGAAAACTGGGATAGTTATAGAAATATTTGAACCTCAAGTCACTCCCAAATGAATCAGAATGTGAATATAGTTATAAAAGTGGGGAATATATATATATATATATATATATATATATATATATATATATATATATATATAAAACTGTTAAATGTGTTTATATAAAATGTGAGTTGTAACTAGTAAGAACATAAAATAATGTGTTGGATATGTCGTTTAATTTGAGTTTAGTAAAAACTTACGGATTGATGATTCCTAAGTTAATAGTACTTCATCTTTATATATATATATATATATATATATATATATATATATATATATATATATATATATATATATATATATATAAAGGAAACCCATTTGTTGGAAAGTTTTGCCATGTGTCACTTTCTGGTGAATTCTGAGTTTTCCTTTCACATTACATGGCACCTGCAAACTTTGTTTTTTGGGTAAATTGAAAAAAGATTTTTCTTTTAAAAATCGAAAATCAATTTTAATTTTTAATAAATTAAAACAAATATGGTGGCATACAAAGCATTTAATGCGCCACTTACCTTCACATTAGAATTGATCATCTAATTTAATGAGTCAGCTGATTTAAAATTTTGAATTTTGAAATAGAATCACTCACCTGTTTTAATGACTCAGCTATTTTTACATTGGAATTATTAAATATTTTAAAATACAAAAAAAACGGAAAATTAGTTTTTTATTTAATTAAGTTGTGGTGTAAAATTTTGAATTTTGAAATGGAATGACTCACCTGTTTTAATGACTTAGCTGTTTTTACATTGGAATTATTAAATATTTTAAATATTTTAAAATACAAAAAAAAAAGGAGTGGTACCAGGAGGACGCTTCCCTTCATACCATTGCAAGAACTCAGTGAGAACAGACGGAGGTGGTTGTGATCCAGCAATCAAAGTAGAGTCCAAGGCAGGAACAATATTCTGAGCAAAATGAGCGGAGCGAGGAGGGCGACCGTGAAGATCCCAGCAACGATCAATAGTATGGCCCGGCTTGTTGCAATGAGTGCAAAGAAAGCGTTTCGTAGAGGGTTTGCGTCCACGTGCATAACCCTTGGATGCATCGTGGGGTGACTTATCAGCCATAGATCACCTGAAACAAAAATGAAAAGCAACCAAAAGCAAAGAAACACGCGTGAATAGTGACCAACAAGAGAAAGAGACACTGTCGGAAGCCGAAACGAAGTCGGAACAACAAAGTGAGGACAGATCCAGGTGCGCAAGGAGAAGACGAGTTGAACCGTGGTGGTCGGAGGTCCAGCCGGAGCTTCACGCGCCGCTGCAATGGAGCGCATCGCAGCAGTTTCCTCCCGCGCGTGTGGGCGCGTCGCTGAGTTGTTGGAGATGGGTGTTGTACAGACAGGACCGCCTTGTTGTGGCGGTCAGATCGATGGGAGTTTTGTCGGAAAATTGCCGGAGACGGCGGTCAACGGTGGCGGGCGGCGGTCAACGGTGGTTCTGGACAGCGGCAGTGCTCAGACAAAGTCGGAAACAAAATAGAGAAGCCGAAAACTGACAGATATGACGGTTTCCGAAAAAAAAAATATTACTCAGCGGACAGTGGTCCACCGAAAAAATGCGGATTAGGATTCCTCTTGTTAGGCTCTAGATACCATGTAAAGAACCTTGGGATACACCACCCCAAAAGCTAGCTCTAGGAGTGGGAGTGCCCAAGGCCTTATAAACTCCACATTAGTTGCACATACAACCAATGTGTGACTATATATCTCAACACTTCTATTATACTTTAGTTGATCTATTTCAATCCTATTCTACTAAAGCCGTTGAAAATTGCAGTTTCAATGAATCTAAGGAAAACAACACATTTTACAAGGATAAATATATTGGCAGTGTAAAGTTGACAAATAATGGAGATTTAAATCTGCCAAAATGATTTGTGGCAGTCTATGACCTCTAGGAAGTTATAAATGTTGTGGAGGTCTATAAGTGACATTTGTGGGGGTTCAGAACCTCTAGAAAATGATATACCTTGTGTGGGGGTCTGGAACCTCCAGAAAATGCAACATTTGTGGGGGTTCGAAATCTCCAAAAAATACTTCAACAAATTGTGGCACTGCACAAAAACTCCCCACAAACTATGTTGTGGCAAAGGCAGAACTGGAGGTTTGGGTGAATGCCACAAATGTCTTTTGTGGAGGTCAAAGACCTCCACATTATGAAAATATGACCTCCACAAAATACCTGAATTTTTGTAGTGACGGTAGATATCAATGTTATATCATCATGTCCTTTTTAAGGACATTATTGTATTTAAAAATGGCTAGTCTCAAGGGATCATCTTCTTGTTTGGTATAATTTACTTCCATTAGCATCTTCTCGGAATAAATTATCTTACCTTACCGTTTACTGTAATTGTAAGTGAGGAATGTAATAGAAATCGGTCAAGTTTATATGTAACTAATTAAGTGCATAGTTTACTACCAATATATTTCAAAAGCCACCGGCAATGGTTAATAAAACTATAATTCTAAATCAAACTTTTCCATCATGGGAACCTATTCGTGTGGTGGTGTGTTAGTTAATCGCTAAGAAAATTATATAACATATTGCTCCATGAATGGGATAGATGTGATTTGATTAGTATTTAATTTTGATATATAGACAATATAAAATTTCTATATGTTCTCATTTAATCATATATTGTTAAAGGGAAAAATGTTTGTCCTTTTAAATGACACAACTTATATCCTTTCACTCTCACAAAGAAGTGAGACCCACACCTTTATTTTTTTTGTCCACTCTCTTTCCTCCTTTATCTATCTCTTTCTCTCACTTAAAATGACACAATTTTACATCCTTTAAAATGATACACACTTTACCCATTGTTAAATCATTAAAGAAGTTTTTTTTTTTTTAGATATTCTAATCGGTTCATCGCTTTTCGATTAATCATATTTGGGGCGGGTCCCGCGATTAAGGCTTTAAACCCCTTCCAAAAATGATATTGGAAAGGATCGAGTACATGGTCTCACCCCATCTGCTCAGTTCCCTTGCACCAACTGAGTTACCATTATTTGGGGAGTGGATCGTCTCATGTGAAAAAATGGTCATATGATCATGTTATTTGATCACAACCAATCATTCATGATGAGATAAGAGAGAGAAAATTATATAATTTTTAAACGAGTAGTTGTGATCAAATAACATGACACATGACCACTTTTTCACATGAGAGAATCCACTCCCCAGTATTTGGTAATCATTGGATCTGGATCTTTCTAACGAGCCAACGGTTCTCCATGAACTTGAACCAAGAGTGAATACTTGAACATCTATATATCTTTCATTCTCCTCCGTTTCCAAATCCAATAACCTCATCACTTTGTATTGGTTAGTCTTTGGGCTAAAGCCAAAGCCAGAAACAACAAAGTGTGTCATACATAACTCTTCCATTTTTTTTATCCATTATGAAATAATCTGTATCATAAGGGTCTCTCTCAGGTTTAGGGAGATTTATATACTCTCCCGTTATGGGATTACAAACATAGATAGGGTTGTTGAATGAGAAAAACAATCCCTTATTACAAAAAAAAGAAAAAAAAACAATCCCCAAAAATTAAATACTAGGAAACAGGATATAAAGTTGGCAAACAGTATTTTGGCCTCAATCAAACTGCATTTTCACATTTTATTGATAAAGTTTGACACTGAGGGTTATGTTTATAAACTTTTATTTATAAATTATTATAAATTACATTATGTATTTTAGGTAGTATACTCATGTGAGAATGTACTCAGGATACATAATATGATTTGTATTAATGTGTAATTAAAAAATTTATAAATACAATCAGAAATTTGACACACTTCTTTTTTGAAATAAAGTTTCAGCCATTTTTGGCACAATCTTCTGGCCGAATTGTATCTTTTTTAACCTAGTATCGTATATGAACTTGAAATTGACCTGCTGGGCTCCCAAAAATGTTAATTTTTTACCGGGCAAAATCAGCAAACAGAAGCGTTCTTTGCCATTATCCATCACCTTATCAAAAACACATTCAAATTATCTATGACGGTTTCCCTCATGAATTCTCAATGCTTGGAAAAGGAAATCATTAATTTTTTGATTAGTTCATCATATGCACCATTAGTTCATCAATTTCACGTACTGTGTTTAAAGGGCTACGTATCCTATGCCAAATACGCGTATATATGCTCCACTTACACCAAGTAATGTGATTTTTAAATTGTTTTTAAGTAATATGTATGAAATCGTGCAGATCCCAATTAGGGATGCTGAGTAAGGCCAATTCCTCTCTATTCGGGAGGAGGAGGTGGTGGCAGAAAACGAGGAGGTGGCCGTGCCAAGTTCATAGATAGGCACAGAATAGGGTTGCACCTGATTTCATCAGCAGGGTATCCAGAAAAGTTCAGCAAAGCCAAATCCTGCAGATTCAGGGTTATATCTTCATGAGATAATTATTAAATTCAAATTAAAACAATAACACAGATAATATATATAAATGAAACATACTATTTGAGTCAAAACTCGGGGCCAAGGTAAACGTGACGGAACATGTAGTGGAATAGGTCGTGGAACCGTCAGAGCTACAGCTAGACCCAGAGGAGAATTGGAAGTAAAACCTCCCTGCATTTTTTAATTGCACAAGCATAATTTACCAAGTGGAGGTCGACATAAAGATTGGAACACTCATATATGTTAGAATTCAAATCACACTTCGCAACTATCATTAATAAATTATTTTGTATTGTATTTTGTTTTGTAAAATTTTGTTACTACTTTACTTGTTCTATTTATTATTCCATCTCCACTTATAAATCCCTAAATTTATTACTACTTTACTTGAGAGAAGTCTATTTATTACTTGGAACATACCACGCAGCATCGATCACCATCCTCACTCTCCCTACAGAGGGTGGAACATAGGGCTGTGGAGGACAGTGGCCTCCACCCAAACCCAGGGCAGTCACCAGTGAATTGTAGCGTGAGCCAAGGGCCCTGGTAAGGGAGTAGGTCCCCCTAGAACCCTGAACTTTTTCAAATTAGGTATTAACAATACTGCTTAGCAAAAAAAAAAAAACTAAATACTAACATTACCAATAAACTACCAAAAATGTTGTTCTAATGTGTGCTAATTTCTACTAAAAATTTTGTTACTACTTTACTTGTTCTATTTATTATTCCATCTCCAACAAGTAATATCAGAGGAATTAAATTTATGGGGTTTATGTATGTCATAACAGTTATAAAAAACAAAAAAGTCTATTTACTTGAGAGAAGTCTATTTATTACTTGGAACATACCCTCGGATAAGCTTGAAAAGCAGCAGCATCATTCCCCATCCTCAATCTCCCCACAGAGGGTGGAACATAGGGCTGTGGAGGACGGCCTCCGCCCAAACCCAGGGCAGTCACCAGTGAATTGTAGCGTGACCCAAGGGCCCCGGTAAGGGAGTAAGTCCCCCCTTAGAACCCTGCACTTTTTCAAATTTGGTATTAACAATACTGCTTAACAAAAACGAAACTAAAAACTAAATACTAACACGACCACTAAACTACCAAAAATGTCATTGATGCAGAGAGAGGCGTTATGCATGCTAATTTATACCTAAAAAAACAAAAAACAAATACAGTAGCTAGGATCAACATTATGGTTTAACCTGCGTGATTTCGTATGATGGCGATGATGAGTCCATTTTCAAATTTGGTATTAACAATACTGCTTAGCAAAAAAAAAACTAAAAACTAAATCTAACATTACCACTAAACTACCAAAAATGTCATTGATGCAGAGAGAGACGTTATGCAGGCTAATTGATACCTAAAAAAAAAACAAATACAGTAGCTAGGATCAAGATTAGGGTTTAACCTGCGTGATTTCTTCTGATGGCGATGATGAGTTCATTTTCTTCTCGTTAGCAGAGTGTGGGTGTGGGGTTTAGGATTCGGAATTTCGGAGGGAAATAATGGTTTTTAATATTTATATAGGGTGATGGTAAATGGGCCTTGGCCCACGTAATTGCAAACTTTTGAAATTAGAATATGGTACCATTTCTGGACCGTGTACCCCCTCAGTCTCACCTACCCTATCATTCCTAAGCCATCTCAGCCGTTCACTAGAATATGGTATATATTTCTGGACCGTAAAAAAGTCATGGTTAATTGAGTTGTGGGTGTCCATGGTCTACATCAGATAAAAAGAAGGGGATCGTGAGCAAGCAACGAATCAGGCACGAGAATCCTTGGGATGTTAAATTAGCTTAAAAATATATATTTGAAGAAAATTATTTCTCTCTATCTTTATAAAATATATAGTGTGAAATTTTTTCATATCATGGAAATCCAAGAATACCACAAATTCTTGGAATTTGTGAAAATTTGATTTTTCGGATAATTTTAACAATTCTTATAACAAATATGGATAAATACGATTACTAATATCAATTTTTATGGAATCAAAATTTTTTCCTTGTACCAAACGCCCCCTAAGGGTTAAGGGCCTGTTTGGTATTATGTATAAGGCCTGATAGTATAAGGTTATATTATACGTTATGACATTTTCAGGTGTTTGGTATGACCATCGTATAGTATAAGCTTATACAGCAGGACTCCTTTATACATCAAAATAATATATAACTTAATCCGGCCTAGGAGTGGTGGATTAGGCCTGATAAGGGGTTGATGTATTAATATTGCTTACAAGTACAATTCCCAAGAACTAATATATCATTTTAATATTTATATATTAATTTTTTTTAATATATTAATTTTTTAAATATTGGAGTATATTATTTTATACAATATCATACTAAACGTTGGATAGTATTAAAATTTAATCAGGTCTTATACAATCAAGTCTTATACTATCAGGCCTTATCCTATACTATGCACCAAACATGCCCTAAATGAATCTCCCGGAGAATCGTTGTCTTATGCTAAGAGAATGAAAAAAAAAATAAAAAAATGCGGGCACTTGTTAAAAAATAAAACCGCGAATTTCAATGGGTCAACATGAGTTTTTTTCCCTTGTTGGAGAATCATTTAACCCTTAATTTAATGATAAAACTACTTGAAAGACTTAAAAATCGGGTCTACTCAAACTTAATACTACCTAAGTATCAAAGTCCATATAATATAAATATTTTATTCCTATAATATAAAAGGCGAATAAAAATAGGTAATGATATGAGCTTAATAAACTCATATTTATCCATTGTTTTTTTTTTTTTTTGGTAAGCATATTTATCCCTTGTTTGATGTCATTCAAATAAACAGTATGATAGGATAATGACATAAACGACAAAACATATGATGTCATGATATAATAAAAATAGACAAAAATATCAATTTTATATATTTTTAAAATTAATTTCCAAACTATATTTCTACTTATTTAGTATTTACATACTAATTTTTATTTTAAATTATAAAAAATTGTAAAAAACACAATTTTAAATAAAATAAATATATTAAAATAAATAAATAACGTACATAATTGTTCAAAATAAAAATTTATATCCTTACCAAATAAAATAAAAAAATAAATTTTAAATTTATTATCAAAATTGATGGTGGTTAAAGTCATGATGGAGGCGGTTTGGGGACTAATGACGATGGACGGTGGTGATATTAATAGTGAACCGTGACAATTGTAGTAGCTGGCGGATAACAACAATGGTGGTGAGTGGTGGCAGTGATAGTTGGTGTATGATGCTTGTGGTTTGGGTGGCGGTGCTCTGAGGCAATGGTTGGTTGCTAATGGTGGTCGGTGACAATTTTGATAGTTGATTAATGGCAGTGATGTAATGGTAACAAGGGTGGTTAAGGTGGCGATAGAAGATAACGATGGTGGTGGCTAGTATAAGAATAACATAAGAACACATGGAGATGAGAGGGTTGTAACATTTGTTATCTTATCATGTCTATTCCTAAATCGAATTCCCCTTTATGATAACTTATCATGCTAGCGACAAGATAAAATTAGCCAAAAGTATAAGTTTCTGGTGACCTAATAAGAGATGAAATAAGAAGATGCAAAAGGTGGGTACGTTGCATCCTTAGGACCCTCTAATCCTTTGTACGCAGAACTTCATGGGATGTTATTAGGTCTTCAACTAGTTTAGAGACTCGGTATAAGACAGGTTCAAGTGGAAGGAGACTTTATTCATGATCTAACTACCTTGCAAGCTTCAACCCTGAACATTACAAACTCTAATGTGGTGGCTAATATTTCGGAGTGGTTCCAAAAAGGCTAGTTTGATCGTGGAACTTATATAGAGATGAGTATCAGTGCGTTTATTGGCTCATTAAACTTACTCCCTTGATAACAATGGGCTATAAAGTTCTATTGGATCCTCCTATTGGTCCGTAATGCCTGCTATCTAAGGAAGTAAAAGGAACTTCAGGTTACAGAAGTTTTAGTTAGAGCCAGTGCCCTCTTTATATACATACCTATGTATATATATATATATATATATATATATATATATATATATATATATATATATATATATATATATATATATATATAGGTAAAATTATTTATACAACTATTTTACGTACAACAATAATAGATGTATGATTATGATTCCTCACATTTAATGTTTTTATGTATATATATAGCAAGTATTTGACTACCGCATTGGCACAACATCTGCAGAAATATAAACTCTATATATATATATATATATATATATATATATAAGTTTATCATATCATGTTCGCTCATCAAGCAACCTATAAAACAAGATATGATAGGTTATCATATTTTGCTCCCTCACCACCAAACATAATTTCTCTTACATTTTTTCTCACCAAAACCTAAATAATTCATTTTCCATAATCTCACAAATCCCACTAACAAAACTCTAGGGCTCGTATGGTGGATATAATAGGATAAGCCTTGATGAGATAAGAAGATTGAATAAAGGTATGATATGATATATGACATGATAAGCTCATATCCTATCCTATATTTGATGTAC